>NC_086344.1:38473936-38646306 GCF_032445375.1 Bacillus rossius redtenbacheri
CGGAAGGGTAGCAGCTGGTGTCGAATTTAGCCATCAGTGTAGGGTTGGCTTTGAGGTCTGAGTAAAAGTCTGCTGTCTGGATCTCATACACAAAACTGTCTGTATCCATATACATCATGTGAATATTGTCATGGTAACGGGGTTTCATGGTATTGTAGTGGAAGTCGTACATGAGAGTCTTTGAAAGATCTAGTACGGCCAGTCCGGCATAGATCGGCTTGTCGAAAATGATGGTCTCGTGATTAAGGTGGACTAGAGACAAATTCGGTTCGTACATTGTACGGTCCTTGAAGGATGGACGACACACCAACTTCATGAACCTCTTCTCAGAGCACACGAACTCCAATTTTGAGCCTCCGCCTTTTATTTTCCATCAGTTTACCAAATGTCGAGTTCACAGCGAGCTTAAAGAACTCCTTCTCGAACTCGTTGGCTGCTGCTTTCCGCTTGTTGGTATTCAGCCGAATATAGGGCTCCAACCATGCCGACTGCTCAAACTGTAGGACTCGGTGTATCTTAGTCACTCTCAACCCATGAGATACTGCTTGCTGTAGGTTTTTGTAGTGGACAATGTAGTGCTCTTTATTTTCAAGTGTTGTCATCAGCTTTGATTGATTTGAGCCGGGCGGACACTGATTTACGGGGAGAAATGGCAGGTCTTTATGACTTTCGTGGAGCTCGGGAGGGTACTCCACATCACACTCAATAATGTAGCCTGTAGGAGAATCATCTGGAACAGACACGACATCAATTGATGTGTCTGCCCATTGGAAATGTCGAATTGGAAGCGGCAGAGACATCGCCCACCCGTACAAGTTATTTGCATCAATGTACTCCAGGAATGTGGATGGCTTGGATGCATCATATGTCTCAGGTATGTAGGAGTTATTGGCTATGCAATGACGTTTAATGCTTTGCGCTACTCCCCCCCTAATACCAGCCTCCACAAACATGTACATATCATAATCGGTAAGAAGCTCTAGCTGTACACCTGTAGTTCGAAGCATTGCATCGAAAGCGAACCCTGGACAAGAAATATAGTGAGACGGATCTAGGCTGTATGTCTCCAAACAGATGGAACGGAAATTCTCGAATACATCCGCCAAAATCAGAACATCCGTCTTTAGGTACAAGTCAGCGTACTCCCCCAAAGTAGCACACTGAAACTTGTCCCAGACTTTCACTGCATGAGCATACTCCATCTCTGAAATCATGGAATCAGTCAGACTATTGTAGAAATCGCCGATAGGCGGAAGACTAGTATCATCTAGTCGAGCAAAAGAATCCACAAAATCATACGGGAAGACACCCTTGCGGGTAACCAACTCCAACTCATCAGGCGCGAAAAACTCAGCAGTACTGACAAACTTGTCTGCCGGCAAGAACTCAGCGAGCGAAGCAAGACCCCGACTCATGAAACGGAACGTATCGACAAACTGAATGCTGAACTTATCATACAACTTCTTGGAAAAAGTTATCAGCTTCTCCTCTGAATTCGGGATTATGAAGATGTCTTTACTGTCGTACCCTAACTTCCTGATAATGAAGTTCTGGTCGTACGTCAGGTTGTGGAAGAACACAATCAACTTTTTTGGTCTGCGCCTGAGAAGGTTGCAGTCATTACATGCAGGCCCCAGATATTCACCGGTAAAGTGATTGTGATCACGAACTTTCTTTGCAGTTCCTCCGAACTTTCCTGCACAGTAGCAACACACTCTTGCTTGCAGAAAAGCAGTGTTCTGTGCATGTGTGAGTGGAGTCATAGGAACAGATGTAGAAAATATTTTTTGTACATCATGACCAATCTCCACAATGCGTGAGATGAACTTATCCTCTGCGTCACAACCGCGATACAATTCAGGCTCTGATGGAAGTGCTGAAGTGAGGTGTGCAGGAATGATGGTGTTATCAGCTTTCACATAAATGCAGTAGCTGTATGCTTTATGCTTTTGATACTGCAGCGTGTACGCTTCATCAGGATTCGGGTGGCATGTATGGATTTTCTCCAGAATAGCTTCAAAGTCGCAATATACCACGATGGGCATCTTATCAGCATGGTGGAAGTTTTTGAACTGCAGAACAGGTGGCTGCCCATTTTGATCGGGGAATGGCATTTCCATTCGAACAGCAGCATGCTGTTTGCAGAGCTCACTGTGTTTTTTCAAACACTGAAGACCAGTGAGCCCACTAACCCTATCCTGATCATCATAATGCTTGAAGCATCTTTTGCAGACATGAATTCGTTGCTCGTGTGTAGTGATTTGGGACCGAACCAGGGCAGAAAAATTTTTAATGTATGTGAAATGGGACGAATCGTCATTAACCAAGAGCAGAAGATCGAAATGAAGTTCTTTTTCTTCATGAGCGACTCGTGCAGGTACAACATTCAGATTCTCGTCGATGCTGTAAATGTTGATGGAGACTCCAGGGTTCTGCTTTTCGAACAGCGGTATTTGCCTGATTGGAGTAGGAAACTCTATGTTCGTGAAGTTGAATTTCTCTTCCAAGTCATGGTATCGCTGGTTGACACGCTCAGGATTCCACCCTTCCACGTACTTCACAAGAATAGACCACTTAAAACACATGTGGTCTTCGAGGTTTTGTGGATTTATCACCGCATGTCTTGACTCGATGGTGGTAGGCAGTGAGATGTAGGAGCTGGCACGGAGTGGATCGAGCTTGTTTATGCGAAGTTGAAGTCGCTTAACGGCCGACAAAGTCCATCCGGACCCTTTTCCCATGTAGTCTTCCTCCTCCTTGCAGATCTTAGAGATGGACCCAGTAACTGCTTCCTCCACCTCATGAACTGTGTAGAGGGGCACATTAACGGTTTTGAACGCTCTCTTGTCTTCGCTAACATCCACAGGTTTTTCGTAATCACACTCAAGCACGATGTTGAATTTGAGTGGACCGTTCTCCTCTATCTCCTCTACAAGTTGGCTCATTATTTTTGCCTCGATGGAGTTCAGGTACGAGCAGATATCCTTGGCAGTACTTGATGTGTTTTCTGCCACGTACGTCTTCAAGTTGCCCTTGAAACCCACTTCGGCGGTGATGAAACCGTGGGCATTGGCCAAACCAGCCCCGGTCACCACCTTTGTTCGGCTGGTCAAAGGCTTGGGCGCAACTGCAGGCTTAACTGCTAATATCCTCTGCTTCTTTGTCGGAGGTGGAGCAGGCCCCTTGCATACCTTCATGTGGGCTTTTAACTTATCAGCCCTGGCGAACTCCTTAGCGCAGTTCTCGCAGGAATGCACTATGCGGTTTGCGTTAAGACCGCAAGCCGACTTCTCATGTCGTCTAGCAAAATCAGCACGGGCGAAGGCCTTGTAGCAGAAGCTACACCGCATTCCAGATGTAGCGACAGCTCCAGTGCATGATGCAAGGTGCTGCTGCATCTTATCGCTGCGTGCGACCATCTTTCCACATAGGTGGCACTGCTGGTGGTCACGATGCTGGTTCTCAGCACACTGACGCTCGTGCCGGTAGCGGTTGTTGCCTGCCGTGAATGTAGCAGAGCAGAAACGGCATTTCTGAATGGTAGATGCCATCATCACGACAATCGGTAGACTGGTCAAACGTACGGAACACGCAACGGTAGCTCGACGCACGGAGAACTATAACAAAAGAATTAAGAATACAATGTAGCTAGATGTTAACACGAAAAAGTTGCAAACATAACCTCAAAACTCTAGCCCTCAAGCTTACTGACCTAAACTTATAGCAATGTTACTAAATAAAAAAAGTTGCAAACATAACCTCAAAACTCTAGCCCTCAAGCTTACTAACCTAAACTACTAGCAATGTTACTAAATAAAAAAGTTGCAAACATAACCTCAAAGCTACTCCTTCATGTACAATCCTAAAAATGGTAGGATATTTAAAGTACTGATAAAAATTAAAGCTGAAAAATATTCAATGTTAACTAAGAATAATTGATTACATAACCTCAAAAATACTCTAATGCACATCCCAAAAATGCTAGAATATTTAAAGTACTGATAAAAGTTTAAACTGAAAAATTTCTGGTTACCTGCATATAAGTGCACAGAGAAAAAACAAGCTAGCTGATAACCTAAAAAAAGCTGAGAAACACGCAATGTTAACGAAACATGTAACATACCTCAGAAAACGATGAAGTGTAGCTGTAGAACACGAAGTAGCGTTGGCGGTAGAAATCGTGGTAGCAGAGAAACTCATACACGAACTAGCTCACTCAAACTCTAAGAACACACTGAAGCTCCGACAGCTAATCCTGTCCTTTTATAGCCTCGGACCTGATTGTTCTTGGAAAAACCATTAGGAACAGAGTATTTCTGTTGTATCCACCAATAGGAATGTAGTACATGGAAGTACCATTGTCTTCGGAAAAACCCGGCATGACTCATGTGCATGTCGTAGCAGGTCTGTGAGGGGTGGGGGTAGAAATGTAACCTGACAGCCAAACATGGGAAACCACTCTCGGGTAAAACCACTAATGACCTAGGTGATTAGAGATTAGGGCGCGAGGCACTGCCTGCATCGTGACTCATCACTCAGGAATTTCGTCTCGCAGTGCCGAGGGGACCCAAACGATAGACTTGACCATGCATGTTATAAAAGGTACATTAGTCCGCGACTTTGTGGCACCATGAGGCGCTCAGGAATGTCTGAGCCTGCCACAAACAGCTCATCAAAGTGTCATCACGAAGCAATCTAGCTGCAGTCATGACGCGCGTGCTACAACAGGCCCGTTAGTCACCGACTTCGTGGCGCCAAGCTGACACTCGGGTAGACAGGTAGCTAAATGATAATACTATTAATGCAAGGAAATAAAAAAAAAATTGGATATGTTTAATAAATTTATTTGAAAGTAAGAACACATTACAAAACTAAAACATAAAAAATTTATTCTACATTTATTATGACCAACATTCGTTTAAAAATTTTTAGCATTTCATTGCGAACACTCTGTTGAATATCCACAGTATGACACATTTTGCGGATGTTCCAGGAACCAACCCTTTTCACAACCATTTAAGGAGACATTCCTTAAGCTCTCTTTTCATTGGTCAAATAAAACATCTCCCTCTCTTCCCCTTTTACAATGATGCTGCTTCAACATCACGCTAAAATTCTGTAAGACCAAAAAAAAATTACTTTGCTTAAACCTTACGGTAGAAATTTCATCCTAGGATGCTGTTACTGCATCTAGAAATAAAAAATTATATTATCTCATACAGGTTTTATTTACATGTTAGACTTAACCATCCTACCACACACATGCACACACTTACACACACATGCGTGCGCATGCGTGCACTGAGATGAAATACATACCTGCCCACATAAGCTACTTTAATTTACAAAGGCAACATATTAAAACACATAATATTTAAATTTTGTGTAGATTGGATGGTACCAGAAACCATACTGCAAAACGAGTGGACAACACTCCAGTCTTTACTAGGATTGGGCTGACAGATTGCCTATGGAACGTCCTTGTTGCCTTCAACGACTCAGAATTAATACTTTTATCCATCAAAAAACAACAACAGTTTAACTAAGCAAAAATACACCCCACATCCCTCAAAAAATTGTTATTACACAATACATTATTTACATTGCAGGAGACCGTGCATACGAAGTGCGCAGCTTCAGGTTAGAAATATTGATTAAAATAACTGCTAAAGATGCTAATTTGTTTATGAAAAAATTGGACATGAAATACAGACACTTGGCTATTTACACACACATACATACATACATACACCCTGCATTGCTTCAGAAGGAAGTACGATATTTTGAAAACTACTCAAGACTTACATCTGTGTATGAAAAGGAGCTAAAAATTAAAATTTTTTCAAAGTTAATTTTAGAGATGAAACATCATGTGCAAGTCCTTGCATGCGAGAACATTTTATTACGCAATTATCTTCATTTTTCCCAAACCATAGGTCTGATGTCTGGATACCACACAAATCTCATACTTAACATATGCACTACGAGATGACTGCACGCCAGTCCAAGCCCCCTGCGCTTAGAGACGAAACTGCACTAGAAGCGCTAGCAAGCATTGCAATTATCTCGCTTCACTTATGCAGATTCACCTCTGACTAGGTGGACCTCCTGAAACAGTAAACATAGTCCAGTGAAACACATTAAAATAATGCATTTCAAAATAATTGAATAATATAAAACACTACATATTTCTAGAAAATCACCACGCAACTGACAGCCCTTTCAATCACAATTCTGCGAATGCTATCACAGAATGCTATATTTAGAAAGAAAGGATCATTCATTCCTTCATTATGGAACACATTAATACATCAAATGAAGAAAAACAAAAAAGGCACACACTTCGTTCTTAGACTCGTGCTGCCCCCTTGACAGAAAGAAAAGATTTTACACATAAAATAGTATATATTTCTTTTCCAGCGATGAAGCTGTACTAATATCACCTTGACAAGCTTAGATGATCTAGGGAGAGACAAAGTAAATATATTAACAAAAAAAGTCGACTATAAAACAGTTATAAACAAAATAAATAATATACCTTCGATTACAAATTTTGCTCAATGTAATAAATGAGAGAACACAAACATTTGCTTAAATCACTATTTATCAATTTTAAACTCTCGTGTACGTCAGGAAAAAATATATAGTATCAGTCATTATTAGTTGTAATGTAAAAAAATGCAAAACAGTTTCTTGGTGGGATGTGGAATGCTCACTCACGATCGAAAAAAGGAGGGGCTTCGCTGTAACTCAAGGGGAGAGGGAAACCATCTTCAAAGTTGACGTTTCTCATATATTTGGATATATAGTAATCAAGCAAGTAATAACATTTGGGGGTATAATCTCCGTCTGATTAAAGTTTATTTGCTAACATGAATTCACAAATTAAACGAATCTCTGAGTACATTTGCTTATCTTTTATAGAAAAAGATGCACAGATTGATTGTTTTATCATGAATAACCAGGAGCACACTAAAAAAAAAACCAGGAGCACACTTAAAAAAAAACCAACGAAATTCTCGCCAATAATAACCAACAGCACACGAACAATAGAAAAAAAAAGATTTGTCAGTAATAACATGCAGCATGCGGAGAAAATCACCAAAATATTGTCAAGAATAACCATCAACACATGTAGAATACCAATAAAGACCTGACATGAAAAAGGCTGAAATGCACGGAGAAAATCATCAAATTCTTGTCAGATAAAAAAAAGCAGAAGCACATGAAAAAAAAAGCACATGTAGAAATCTATCGAAATTTCATGTGAAAAAATACGAGCACTCAGAAAAAACCATCAGGGAGAAGATGTTTAAAAATATCATGAATTATCAATTTTTATTTAAAAAGTTCAAATTAAATCCTGCTAGAACTCTCATGTTGCTTAAGTAAAGAGTTCACAAGCTGACTTGTGCTAGAACTCTCATGTTGCTTAAGCAAAGAGTTCACAAGCTGACTTGTGAACTCTTTACTTAAGCAACATGAGAGTTCTAGCAGGATTTAATTTGAACTTTTTAAATAAAAATTGATAATTCATGATATTTTTAAACATCTTCTCCCTGATGGTTTTTTCTGAGTGCTCGTATTTTTTCACATGAAATTTCGATAGATTTCTACATGTGCTTTTTTTTTCATGTGCTTCTGCTTTTTTTTATCTGACAAGAATTTGATGATTTTCTCCGTGCATTTCAGCCTTTTTCATGTCAGGTCTTTATTGGTATTCTACATGTGTTGATGGTTATTCTTGACAATATTTTGGTGATTTTCTCCGCATGCTGCATGTTATTACTGACAAATCTTTTTTTTTCTATTGTTCGTGTGCTGTTGGTTATTATTGGCGAGAATTTCGTTGGTTTTTTTTTAAGTGTGCTCCTGGTTTTTTTTTTAGTGTGCTCCTGGTTATTCATGATAAAACAATCAATCTGTGCATCTTTTTCTATAAAAGATAAGCAAATGTACTCAGAGATTCGTTTAATTTGTGAATTCATGTTAGCAAATAAACTTTAATCAGACGGAGATTATACCCCCAAATGTTATTACTTGCTTGATTACTATATATCCAAATATATGAGAAACGTCAACTTTGAAGATGGTTTCCCTCTCCCCTTGAGTTACAGCGAAGCCCCTCCTTTTTTCGATCGTGAGTGAGCATTCCACATCCCACCAAGAAACTGTTTTGCATTTTTTTACATTACAACTAATAATGACTGATACTATATATTTTTTCCTGACGTACACGAGAGTTTAAAATTGATAAATAGTGATTTAAGCAAATGTTTGTGTTCTCTCATTTATTACATTGAGCAAAATTTGTAATCGAAGGTATATTATTTATTTTGTTTATAACTGTTTTATAGTCGACTTTTTTTGTTAATATATTTACTTTGTCTCTCCCTAGATCATCTAAGCTTGTCAAGGTGATATTAGTACAGCTTCATCGCTGGAAAAGAAATATATACTATTTTATGTGTAAAATCTTTTCTTTCTGTCAAGGGGGCAGCACGAGTCTAAGAACGAAGTGTGTGCCTTTTTTGTTTTTCTTCATTTGATGTATTAATGTGTTCCATAATGAAGGAATGAATGATCCTTTCTTTCTAAATATAGCATTCTGTGATAGCATTCGCAGAATTGTGATTGAAAGGGCTGTCAGTTGCGTGGTGATTTTCTAGAAATATGTAGTGTTTTATATTATTCAATTATTTTGAAATGCATTATTTTAATGTGTTTCACTGGACTATGTTTACTGTTTCAGGAGGTCCACCTAGTCAGAGGTGAATCTGCATAAGTGAAGCGAGATAATTGCAATGCTTGCTAGCGCTTCTAGTGCAGTTTCGTCTCTAAGCGCAGGGGGCTTGGACTGGCGTGCAGTCATCTCGTAGTGCATATGTTAAGTATGAGATTTGTGTGGTATCCAGACATCAGACCTATGGTTTGGGAAAAATGAAGATAATTGCGTAATAAAATGTTCTCGCATGCAAGGACTTGCACATGATGTTTCATCTCTAAAATTAACTTTGAAAAAATTTTAATTTTTAGCTCCTTTTCATACACAGATGTAAGTCTTGAGTAGTTTTCAAAATATCGTACTTCCTTCTGAAGCAATGCAGGGTGTATGTATGTATGTATGTGTGTGTAAATAGCCAAGTGTCTGTATTTCATGTCCAATTTTTTCATAAACAAATTAGCATCTTTAGCAGTTATTTTAATCAATATTTCTAACCTGAAGCTGCGCACTTCGTATGCACGGTCTCCTGCAATGTAAATAATGTATTGTGTAATAACAATTTTTTGAGGGATGTGGGGTGTATTTTTGCTTAGTTAAACTGTTGTTGTTTTTTGATGGATAAAAGTATTAATTCTGAGTCGTTGAAGGCAACAAGGACGTTCCATAGGCAATCTGTCAGCCCAATCCTAGTAAAGACTGGAGTGTTGTCCACTCGTTTTGCAGTATGGTTTCTGGTACCATCCAATCTACACAAAATTTAAATATTATGTGTTTTAATATGTTGCCTTTGTAAATTAAAGTAGCTTATGTGGGCAGGTATGTATTTCATCTCAGTGCACGCATGCGCACGCATGTGTGTGTAAGTGTGTGCATGTGTGTGGTAGGATGGTTAAGTCTAACATGTAAATAAAACCTGTATGAGATAATATAATTTTTTATTTCTAGATGCAGTAACAGCATCCTAGGATGAAATTTCTACCGTAAGGTTTAAGCAAAGTAATTTTTTTTTGGTCTTACAGAATTTTAGCGTGATGTTGAAGCAGCATCATTGTAAAAGGGGAAGAGAGGGAGATGTTTTATTTGACCAATGAAAAGAGAGCTTAAGGAATGTCTCCTTAAATGGTTGTGAAAAGGGTTGGTTCCTGGAACATCCGCAAAATGTGTCATACTGTGGATATTCAACAGAGT
This sequence comes from Bacillus rossius redtenbacheri, assembly GCF_032445375.1. Lineage (NCBI taxonomy): Eukaryota > Metazoa > Arthropoda > Insecta > Phasmatodea > Bacillidae > Bacillus > Bacillus rossius. The sequence goes on from NC_086344.1 coordinate 38,483,850, forward strand.
GTTCGCAATGAAATGCTAAAAATTTTTAAACGAATGTTGGTCATAATAAATGTAGAATAAATTTTTTATGTTTTAGTTTTGTAATGTGTTCTTACTTTCAAATAAATTTATTAAACATATCCAATTTTTTTTTTATTTCCTTGCATTAATAGTATTATCATTTAGCTACCTGTCTACCCGAGTGTCAGCTTGGCGCCACGAAGTCGGTGACTAACGGGCCTGTTGTAGCACGCGCGTCATGACTGCAGCTAGATTGCTTCGTGATGACACTTTGATGAGCTGTTTGTGGCAGGCTCAGACATTCCTGAGCGCCTCATGGTGCCACAAAGTCGCGGACTAATGTACCTTTTATAACATGCATGGTCAAGTCTATCGTTTGGGTCCCCTCGGCACTGCGAGACGAAATTCCTGAGTGATGAGTCACGATGCAGGCAGTGCCTCGCGCCCTAATCTCTAATCACCTAGGTCATTAGTGGTTTTACCCGAGAGTGGTTTCCCATGTTTGGCTGTCAGGTTACATTTCTACCCCCACCCCTCACAGACCTGCTACGACATGCACATGAGTCATGCCGGGTTTTTCCGAAGACAATGGTACTTCCATGTACTACATTCCTATTGGTGGATACAACAGAAATACTCTGTTCCTAATGGTTTTTCCAAGAACAATCAGGTCCGAGGCTATAAAAGGACAGGATTAGCTGTCGGAGCTTCAGTGTGTTCTTAGAGTTTGAGTGAGCTAGTTCGTGTATGAGTTTCTCTGCTACCACGATTTCTACCGCCAACGCTACTTCGTGTTCTACAGCTACACTTCATCGTTTTCTGAGGTATGTTACATGTTTCGTTAACATTGCGTGTTTCTCAGCTTTTTTTAGGTTATCAGCTAGCTTGTTTTTTCTCTGTGCACTTATATGCAGGTAACCAGAAATTTTTCAGTTTAAACTTTTATCAGTACTTTAAATATTCTAGCATTTTTGGGATGTGCATTAGAGTATTTTTGAGGTTATGTAATCAATTATTCTTAGTTAACATTGAATATTTTTCAGCTTTAATTTTTATCAGTACTTTAAATATCCTACCATTTTTAGGATTGTACATGAAGGAGTAGCTTTGAGGTTATGTTTGCAACTTTTTTATTTAGTAACATTGCTAGTAGTTTAGGTTAGTAAGCTTGAGGGCTAGAGTTTTGAGGTTATGTTTGCAACTTTTTTTATTTAGTAACATTGCTATAAGTTTAGGTCAGTAAGCTTGAGGGCTAGAGTTTTGAGGTTATGTTTGCAACTTTTTCGTGTTAACATCTAGCTACATTGTATTCTTAATTCTTTTGTTATAGTTCTCCGTGCGTCGAGCTACCGTTGCGTGTTCCGTACGTTTGACCAGTCTACCGATTGTCGTGATGATGGCATCTACCATTCAGAAATGCCGTTTCTGCTCTGCTACATTCACGGCAGGCAACAACCGCTACCGGCACGAGCGTCAGTGTGCTGAGAACCAGCATCGTGACCACCAGCAGTGCCACCTATGTGGAAAGATGGTCGCACGCAGCGATAAGATGCAGCAGCACCTTGCATCATGCACTGGAGCTGTCGCTACATCTGGAATGCGGTGTAGCTTCTGCTACAAGGCCTTCGCCCGTGCTGATTTTGCTAGACGACATGAGAAGTCGGCTTGCGGTCTTAACGCAAACCGCATAGTGCATTCCTGCGAGAACTGCGCTAAGGAGTTCGCCAGGGCTGATAAGTTAAAAGCCCACATGAAGGTATGCAAGGGGCCTGCTCCACCTCCGACAAAGAAGCAGAGGATATTAGCAGTTAAGCCTGCAGTTGCGCCCAAGCCTTTGACCAGCCGAACAAAGGTGGTGACCGGGGCTGGTTTGGCCAATGCCCACGGTTTCATCACCGCCGAAGTGGGTTTCAAGGGCAACTTGAAGACGTACGTGGCAGAAAACACATCAAGTACTGCCAAGGATATCTGCTCGTACCTGAACTCCATCGAGGCAAAAATAATGAGCCAACTTGTAGAGGAGATAGAGGAGAACGGTCCACTCAAATTCAACATCGTGCTTGAGTGTGATTACGAAAAACCTGTGGATGTTAGCGAAGACAAGAGAGCGTTCAAAACCGTTAATGTGCCCCTCTACACAGTTCATGAGGTGGAGGAAGCAGTTACTGGGTCCATCTCTAAGATCTGCAAGGAGGAGGAAGACTACATGGGAAAAGGGTCCGGATGGACTTTGTCGGCCGTTAAGCGACTTCAACTTCGCATAAACAAGCTCGATCCACTCCGTGCCAGCTCCTACATCTCACTGCCTACCACCATCGAGTCAAGACATGCGGTGATAAATCCACAAAACCTCGAAGACCACATGTGTTTTAAGTGGTCTATTCTTGTGAAGTACGTGGAAGGGTGGAATCCTGAGCGTGTCAACCAGCGATACCATGACTTGGAAGAGAAATTCAACTTCACGAACATAGAGTTTCCTACTCCAATCAGGCAAATACCGCTGTTCGAAAAGCAGAACCCTGGAGTCTCCATCAACATTTACAGCATCGACGAGAATCTGAATGTTGTACCTGCACGAGTCGCTCATGAAGAAAAAGAACTTCATTTCGATCTTCTGCTCTTGGTTAATGACGATTCGTCCCATTTCACATACATTAAAAATTTTTCTGCCCTGGTTCGGTCCCAAATCACTACACACGAGCAACGAATTCATGTCTGCAAAAGATGCTTCAAGCATTATGATGATCAGGATAGGGTTAGTGGGCTCACTGGTCTTCAGTGTTTGAAAAAACACAGTGAGCTCTGCAAACAGCATGCTGCTGTTCGAATGGAAATGCCATTCCCCGATCAAAATGGGCAGCCACCTGTTCTGCAGTTCAAAAACTTCCACCATGCTGATAAGATGCCCATCGTGGTATATTGCGACTTTGAAGCTATTCTGGAGAAAATCCATACATGCCACCCGAATCCTGATGAAGCGTACACGCTGCAGTATCAAAAGCATAAAGCATACAGCTACTGCATTTATGTGAAAGCTGATAACACCATCATTCCTGCACACCTCACTTCAGCACTTCCATCAGAGCCTGAATTGTATCGCGGTTGTGACGCAGAGGATAAGTTCATCTCACGCATTGTGGAGATTGGTCATGATGTACAAAAAATATTTTCTACATCTGTTCCTATGACTCCACTCACACATGCACAGAACACTGCTTTTCTGCAAGCAAGAGTGTGTTGCTACTGTGCAGGAAAGTTCGGAGGAACTGCAAAGAAAGTTCGTGATCACAATCACTTTACCGGTGAATATCTGGGGCCTGCATGTAATGACTGCAACCTTCTCAGGCGCAGACCAAAAAAGTTGATTGTGTTCTTCCACAACCTGACGTACGACCAGAACTTCATTATCAGGAAGTTAGGGTACGACAGTAAAGACATCTTCATAATCCCGAATTCAGAGGAGAAGCTGATAACTTTTTCCAAGAAGTTGTATGATAAGTTCAGCATTCAGTTTGTCGATACGTTCCGTTTCATGAGTCGGGGTCTTGCTTCGCTCGCTGAGTTCTTGCCGGCAGACAAGTTTGTCAGTACTGCTGAGTTTTTCGCGCCTGATGAGTTGGAGTTGGTTACCCGCAAGGGTGTCTTCCCGTATGATTTTGTGGATTCTTTTGCTCGACTAGATGATACTAGTCTTCCGCCTATCGGCGATTTCTACAATAGTCTGACTGATTCCATGATTTCAGAGATGGAGTATGCTCATGCAGTGAAAGTCTGGGACAAGTTTCAGTGTGCTACTTTGGGGGAGTACGCTGACTTGTACCTAAAGACGGATGTTCTGATTTTGGCGGATGTATTCGAGAATTTCCGTTCCATCTGTTTGGAGACATACAGCCTAGATCCGTCTCACTATATTTCTTGTCCAGGGTTCGCTTTCGATGCAATGCTTCGAACTACAGGTGTACAGCTAGAGCTTCTTACCGATTATGATATGTACATGTTTGTGGAGGCTGGTATTAGGGGGGGAGTAGCGCAAAGCATTAAACGTCATTGCATAGCCAATAACTCCTACATACCTGAGACATATGATGCATCCAAGCCATCCACATTCCTGGAGTACATTGATGCAAATAACTTGTACGGGTGGGCGATGTCTCTGCCGCTTCCAATTCGACATTTCCAATGGGCAGACACATCAATTGATGTCGTGTCTGTTCCAGATGATTCTCCTACAGGCTACATTATTGAGTGTGATGTGGAGTACCCTCCCGAGCTCCACGAAAGTCATAAAGACCTGCCATTTCTCCCCGTAAATCAGTGTCCGCCCGGCTCAAATCAATCAAAGCTGATGACAACACTTGAAAATAAAGAGCACTACATTGTCCACTACAAAAACCTACAGCAAGCAGTATCTCATGGGTTGAGAGTGACTAAGATACACCGAGTCCTACAGTTTGAGCAGTCGGCATGGTTGGAGCCCTATATTCGGCTGAATACCAACAAGCGGAAAGCAGCAGCCAACGAGTTCGAGAAGGAGTTCTTTAAGCTCGCTGTGAACTCGACATTTGGTAAACTGATGGAAAATAAAAGGCGGAGGCTCAAAATGGAGTTCGTGTGCTCTGAGAAGAGGTTCAAGAAGTTGGTGTGTCGTCCATCCTTCAAGGACCGTACAATGTACGAACCGAATTTGTCTCTAGTCCACCTTAATCACGAGACCATCATTTTCGACAAGCCGATCTATGCCGGACTGGCCGTACTAGATCTTTCAAAGACTCTCATGTACGACTTCCACTACAATACCATGAAACCCCGTTACCATGACAATATTCACATGATGTATATGGATACAGACAGTTTTGTGTATGAGATCCAGACAGCAGACTTTTACTCAGACCTCAAAGCCAACCCTACACTGATGGCTAAATTCGACACCAGCTGCTACCCTTCCGACCACCCATGCTTCTCCCCCATCAACAAGAAAGTTGTCGGTAAATTCAAAGATGAATGTGGGGGAGAAGTGATGGAGGAGTTTGTAAGCCTACGGGCCAAACTCTACGCCTACAGGTGTGGTGGTAAGAGCGAGAAAAAGGCCAAGGGCATCCAGCGATGTGTGGTCAAAAACCACATAACATTCGATGACTACCTGGAAGCCCTGCAAGACCACCGCACAATGAGGGCAGGCGTTAGAGCAATTCGCTCCCGTCAGCACATACTCTATACTGAGTACAGCAATAAGCTGGCCATAACGTGGGAGGACGACAAACGGTTGATCTGCGAAGATGGTATCCGCACGGTCCCCCACGGATATGTTGGATGCGATGAATAATTTTTTTTCTGTAAATAGTTTGGTTGTTGTTTCCATTAATTTTATAGTTTTTCTGTTGTTTTTTTTTCGTTTTATAGTTTTATTTTGTTGTACAGTTTATGTTTTTGCTGTACAGTTTTCATTTTTGTTATATAGATTATGTTTTTGATGTATAGTTTTCATTTTTGTTGTAAAGTTTCCATTTTTTTTATGTGTTGTTTCTGTTTTTGCCCAATTTTTGATGTGTAAAATATGTTCTTAATTTAGTAAATACAATTTTACCTACATATTGTTTATTATTTTTAATATAGAACCAATATCCCACGAGGTACTGATACTTATAAATATCTTACAGAATGGTGAAATGCAATTATACACAAACATTAAAATATCTGCTTCCATGCAGCTTTTAAAACACGAGTACGCAAACATGAGAAGAGAATATTACTTGTGAGTTAGGACTCGGAAAAATTTCTCGTCCGCTAAGATGGAGTAATAAAGGTTTTTTTAAATTATCATTACTTTAACTAACGCATCCACAACGATAGTATTGATAACATATATTTTAGTTAAAACCTATAAGTGATAAGACTTTAAGAAAAAATGTCGGTTAAAACAGCAAAATGACTGTGGATTTTGTGGATTTTGTGGATTCTGTGGATTTTGGTCTATAAGGTACATAACAATGTTGGTAGAGAATTGTAACTCGACCTTACATACACTAACATACTTTATAAACCTACAACCGATGATGACACCCATCATATGAAATCAAGATGGCAGTCTCCACTAAATAAGATGGCTGCCTCCAGCAGACAACGATGGTGTATATATTTTTTCCTGATTTTCTAAGTTAATAATTATGATTTTCCAAGATGGCGGATGTAACGAAAAATTGTAACAGGAATGAGTGGGGTGTTCGATGACGATGTTATTGTAACAGAGGGGTGGGGGTGCTAGATGATGTATTTGTAATTTAGAGGAGTGGGGTGTTCGATGCGTAGGTTTTTAATTAAAATTTTATTAAATAACATTTTTTTAATTTTATTTTAAAATTTTGATTATTTAATTTTTTTATAAATTTTAAATTTTTTTTCCATTAAAATCGGATAATAAATAAAGATTTTCAAGATGGTGGACGAAACTCAAAATGGCGGAATGTTCTAGAAAACAAAATGGCGGATAAAAACAAAATGGTTGCCGGAAGTGACGTAATCCAAGATGGCCGCCGGAAGTGACGTAATCCAAGATGGCCGCCAGAAATGAAGTAATCAAAGATTGCCGCCGGATCCCCGGATCCCCCTCCCCCCTCCCCTGTCACAGGACCTACTATATTTACCTACTGATACAACAATGTATTACCTGAATTATCTAAATTCCTGATATGTCGATAAACCGTTGCCATCCTTAATAGTCAAGGACCATTGAGTGTCCCGTTACGCTCATTGTACGCTTGCGCCGCATCTATCTCTCTTCCACTTCGATTGGCCTATGCGTCCGAGCAGAAGAAAGACAGCGGCAGCACACAACTTACATCTACACGTGAACTGTTTCGTCGACTGTTTATAAAGTGAAGTGAAAAGTTAATGTGATTTTCATTGCTTATTACAACAACAATTTCGGCAATAAAGGTTAATTATTCTTGCATTTTAAAAATCTGATTACTAGTATACTTTCAAGTATTTATTCTTTTATTATTAAAAAAAAGATTCAATTTTATTGATAAAAGTATGCAATAATTTAATTAATGTTTTGTTATGACGTGGTCACGTTAAACTATCGTCCGTAAACCGACTTTACAGATAACAATTTTTTTTTCTCACTTTAATACGTTTCTTGTAACCGTGAAGTTCAGTCTCTTTGTTGTCATCTATGACGTCATCGTGAACGGACCGGAAGTGAACTAGCTTGCGTGACAGTGATCCCTTTCCGTTTCCGTCCCCCCCCCCCCCTCTTCCGTTTCCGCGTCAACATTGAACGGGCCTTAGTGCGAGCGTTTCATTTACTGTCGTCGGTTTTGAAAATTCACCTGGTGTCGTGATTGCTACTAGTAGTAGGTGAAGTCAAAATAAGAACAGTCTTCCTCTGGCTAGCTGATGTGTGGTTATCTTGTGTGGTTGGCAGCATTAAACTTCATGGTGCGAATTTTTACGAAGAGTCCTAGCGAGTTCCTTCCAAGCTATCGAACAAACTTCCAGCATCATTCTTCATGCAGTTACCAATCGCCAGCTAGAGCATGTACAACAGTCACTCCGTGGTCTAACGTCAGGATTATAAACTATAGGTATGCGAGAAACGCTAGAACAATATAAATGCGAGACGGAAAAAAAGCTAAATAACATTTTAAAATAATCTTTTACGAATCACGCAAGATGCAAATACGCAACTTTCAACTTCTTGCGTTTGCGTATTCCATATTCCGAATCTAAACATCACGAAAGCTTTTTTTTTTAAATTTTTTTTAAGGTGCAAACGTCAAGTGTATAGAAGGCTACCGTTGCATTTTTTTTCTCAAGCATCATGTTTTCGTTTTTTTAAACAAACACAAGGAAACGTTTTGACGCTCTTCAATGAAACTACTAGGAATTTCACATGTTTTCGAGAAAGAGAGAGAAAAAAAAAACAAACAAAAACAAACGTTAGGTACGAACAGAATCCCAACGAAGAAACTTTTTCCTGCAGTTTTGCTGTTTGACGTCCACCAACGACCTTCAAGTGGGGGAAAAAAAAAGGGGGGGGGGGTTAGACAGGGTTGATGTATCCCCCCCTCCCCCAACCATCCATTTGAGGTGTGAAAATAAATTTGCAATCTCTCGGTGAAGGCAGTCTATTGTTTCGGATGATGCAATGTTAGCCGTTACAACACAAGACATAAAGGCAGAGGTGCATGTTGAGAATGATAATAATGTAACTACTGTCCAGAACCCTTGGTTGACGTAAGTTTTTGAACGCAAGACGTAAGTCTTAGCACTCGGCTTACGGCATTTCGTGAGAATGGAGCGGAAGTCGATGGACGGAAATGTGACACAAAGATGGCGGACCCACGTGTAGCAACATAAACCCGCATATAGTCCCTTTCCTGAACATAAGAGTACACACGAAACTTGTTGCGTGCCAAATGAAACTTCATGGCAGTGAAACTACCCTGGAATATAATTGGTAGACTAAAATAATCATAGTAAAATGTAATATAAATTTTTTAAATACCTAAGAAACCTGGCATTGGAATGTGTGTGATACATATTGTTGCGTAGCAGAATTTGTCTCGGTAGCTCAGCGTAGAGCGCGCTATTGATTACTTCAATGACTGTGGTTCAAGTCTCGTCACTGGAAAAAAAAAAGAACATATTTTTACTTTATGTAATGTTGAATCAGCTCAATTATGTTAAGTTTTGTTTGTAAAAAGTACTTAGAGACTTGTTTCTGTCGTTTAAGCAAAAAAAAAAAAAAAAAAAAAAAAGTTCTAAGTGTTATAAATGCGCTAAAAAAAGTTTCAGGTTAATATTGCAGAAACTTTATAATATTACTGTTTAGTGAATTTTTAACAAGATGGGCAGTATTTTTATTGCTGAAAATGGTCAAAAGCCAGGGTTTAGTATTTTTTTCTAGTCTTTTATCGGAGCCGTGCAGGAGGCAGTGGCGGATCCAAGGGGGATGGGGTGGGGGGGGGGGGGGGGCATTCTGGACAAGTGGCCCCCCCCCCCCCTTCCGGAAAACCAGTTGTCTGCTACATTAATATTGCCGACAAAAATGATTGTTTCTGAAACCAATAAAATATTTTAATATAATTAATGAATTTCTTGTAGAATTATAAAATCTGGCGGTTGGATGTTATGTGTAGTGTGAGTAGATTAAATACAAATTTAGTAATTTTCAGACATTTTTTTCTCTGGCTACTCTGAAATCCTAGAGTGCCCCCTCCGAGGCGAACCTCTGGATCCGCCACTGGCTGGAGGCAAGCAAAATGTACGATTCAGGCAGCGAATTCTAGCGGCGAGCGGAGGAAGTAAGTGTGTGATTGGCGTCCAGAAATGTTGGTATGCACTTGAACAGCGAATATTTTATTGTCGAGTATATTTATCACCTTCGGCATTATTTTTAAAACATTATCCTTTAAATTTTTTTGTCCGAGTTTTGTATTATAAGTTTATTTGCAACATGAACAACATGAGAACACATTAATTTTCTCTTTACCGAGGTTAGATGTTTGCCCATCACTATCTAGTACTGAAAGTATCGCTCAGAATTTTTTTTTGACGTGACAACGTCTAATAAATCGATGAACGCCGGCTGCACGCACGAAAATGCGTCCCGTTACGCACATTGTCCCGTTACGCTCATTGTACGCTTGCGCCGATTTCGTCAATGTTTTGTTATGACGTCACGTTAAACTATCGTCCGTTAACCGACTTTACAGACAACCAATTTTTTGACGTGACAACGTCTAATGAATCGATGAACGCCGGCTGCACGCACGAAAAGGCGTCCCGTTACGCACATTGTCCCGTTATGCTGTATCCCGTTACGCTCATTGTACGCTTGCGCCGATTTCGTCAATGTTTTGTTATGACTTTGTCACGTTAAACTATCGTCCGTAAACCGACCTTACAGACAACCAATTTTTTTATCTCTCGCATCATGCTTTCGTTTTTTTTCAAACAATCGCTAGGTAAAGTTCTGAGGTTTTTAAATGAAACCATTAGTAACTTCACATGTTTTCAAGAGAAAAAACAAACAAACCTCAGTTATGCAAAGCCGTGTGCTCTGAACACACGAAAGAGAATAAAGAAAAAAAAAAAAGGATATCATGGGGAAATGGCGACTACAAAACGTTGCTAATCATTTGCCATTGGACAAAATTTAAAATCACAATCCAAGCTGCGCAGTAAATACTATTCGAAAAATGTATCATTTAAAACAATTCCAGTTTAAATATATTAACTATCTAAATTTCAGTAAACTGGGCTAAATTAAAAATATTAATTTTAAATATATACATTTAACTGTTAAAATATATTTAATTTCTGCAATTATAAGTTTAGTTTCGCGAGGAATAAAAAAAAAAACACGTTTCAGTAGTATCAAACCTCAGACGGGGTATAAAAAAAGCCGAATCGGTGAGCCCTGATTCAATAAGATTTCAACTAAAGCTCCCTGGTATTTCAGCTTGCCATTTTTCCCTTCTAACCGGGTCATTAGGTAGAATAGGTGTAAAAAGGAAGAAAAAAAATACTTGACGGTTTTAAACTGTGACCTTCATTGCAGCCAGGCGCACTTCAACTTGGAATAACCGTTGACGATCGATATTCTCGATACGCGCACTTTCGATCGCGTTACTTCACGCGTGGCTTCACAGATGGCGGCGTGGTCGGTGGTTGCATTGCGGGCGCAGGGAAAACAACATGGCAAGCCTTATTTTCACAGACGAGAGAGCCAAAACCCGAAGTTCCCCGAAGTTCATCCTTTTCCCCCCCCCCCCCCCCCCGTATGTTTAATGTAGCTAGCCTACATAAGCGTGCGCAGGACTTCAGTAGTGGTGGTGCCAGATTACACAACAGCCCTATCATTCAGGGACACCCAGCCTAAAGCGGGGGGGGTGGTCCGGGGGTCCTCCCCCGGAAAAATTTGGATTTGAAAGCGCAAAATGGTGCTATTTAAGGTGTTTCCGAACAAAAACATTAAATACACAGATGTAAAAATTTTAAAATTTTTTATGAGACATTATGGCTTTGAACGTTATAATCGCCAGGAAAACTACTAAAATATTTACAGTTTTAAGCTTTGTTAAGCCATAAAGTAAATTGCACAAATTGTTTGCACGGAATTCATGCTGGTGGCTTTGAAAAACCGTACTTACATGTTTTCTGAAGACGCCAAATAAATGCTAGAAAAAACATTCTCAAATGTTAAGTTTTAAATCAACAAATCAAGGGAGTTTTTGTAACATACCTCAAATATGTAAAATATGTAAAATAATAAAAATACAGAAATAAGAGTGGGCAAAAGTTTTAACTTTTGGAATACAACAAAAATGTTTTGTCGGCGACTGCATATAAGTCATCGTGTAAGCCTATCCTTTTATCTAACTAAACTCTCTCTCTTTTTTTAAATAAACCCTGGTGGACGGCGGCTATTATTCCGTGCGCCTGCCGAGTAGAGTGAACAGTGAACACCGAGCGCGCATTCTATGTAATTCGAGGAGAACTATGAGAAGTATTTACATTTCAGAAGTTTCCTAGCCGCGGCCCGCGTGTACAACACAAGTAATTGCACCTGGCTTGTTTCCGTGTGTATAGTTGGTTCGATTGATAATTGATATACTGATAGTGTTATGAGCACATATCTGTAACTCGACACGATTGGAAAACATAATTTTTTGTTGGAAATAATACGGATTTTTGTAAGTATGTATTATTTCTGCGTGTAAAAAACCAAATAACGTTAACCCTAATGGTGGTGCCAAGGCACCGGTGGCACCTACCGTGCGCACGCCTATGCTAGCCTAACCAGATCAACCGTCCACAATGTTTTAAAGTATTTATAATGTAGCCAACCTAACCTAATTGACCATTAGTTTCCTTTTATCAACACCGCCAGATTTATTTACAATGAACAAAAAAAAAAAAACCCCCGAAGATGCACGATCGGGCGTTTGGCTCTCTCGTCTGTGGAAAGAAGGCTTCTCAAACAACATGGCAGACGCGTGGTCGGTGGTTGTGGCTGGTCGGAGGGGCGGATAGGACGCGGTAAGCAGATACGCCACATTGAGGGCTTCCTCCACACCCCCTCCCCATAGGGCGTAACTCCCGCTGAAAGCTTCCACCCCCTCGTGCTTGTCTTTGCCCTTCAACTGTCACGAAGTACACGTGCGCGCTCTAGAAGCTACACGTATCATTGATTCAAGACGCTGAACTATTTGGAAATTAATTACGTATTTAATTATTTAATTTAGTAAATTAATCGAGATAAATTTTAATTGTGTATATATATATATATATATATATATATATATAATAAAGTACACAACCATTAAATTTGTTTCCTAGTTCAAATCGCTCGCAGTCTAAGGCGTGTGTTCGAGTCCCCGCGAGGCTGTTAGGTTTGTGTGAACACTTTAACTTTTTTTTTGTGGTTTCATGTTATATGACTTTATGTGAAAGTCAACCATTAGTTTGTAACACCACATGACAGTTGCATTAGTTGGACACCGGTTATTTGACTTTTATATTGCAAAAAAAAAAAAAATCCAAAACTAATGCAAATTAAATTCTTATACTATATTTTTTTAAGTAAAATTAAATAATGTTTAATTACTGCATGCACATTAAAAATATAAAATGCGTTTAGATGCGCAACTATCAAAATTATTTAGTGTTTTTTAAATGTAGCTTATTTAACGTAACAAACCTTCTACTCTTTTAAATGGCTGATTTACTCACTGATTGTTTTTTTTATTTAATGGAACTGAAAGATTAATTACAATTTTCTGATACTTCAAAACCGTGGTTGCAATAATACTGGGTTATGATTCTGACTCGAGCATGTATGCCTCGTGTGGTCCCAGTACCTCCAATAATAATTAAAGTTATTTGTAAACCGTTCCCTGAATAGCTTTCTAGGATTACATGCGCGCATTAATAAGCATAACAAAACAAGATGAAGTCCAATTATTATATATCAGATGGACTATCTTGACCGTGGTTGAAAAAAAAAAATATGCGCCCATTTCCGTAAAAATTTAATTGATGTACGCAAGAATAACCATAGCCGAGTGTATAAAGTTACAAACTATGTCTTGTAGTATACGAACTGAACCTGCATTTGACGCGAGCTAAGAGCGTTAGGAAGACCGCAGACCGCCGCTCTACCCTCTGGCTCTGGGGTAGAGCGCCTGCCTTGTGACTTGTAGGACCCGGGTTCGCGCCCCGGCTCCTCCAAGGAGGATTGTCTCAGACAAGTATCAAGTCAGGCTATCAAAGAGTGGGCGGGTGGAAACAAAAAATCTCCCAACATGGCTTCCCGGTGGGGGGCACTTTTATTTGTGTTCCCCATGGGGAAGCCATGTTGGGAGGTTTCTCCCGGGGGTGGAGTTTTGCAAAAAAAAAAAAAAAAAAAAAAAACCATTACGACATTATTATGTTTATAAAATAATTTTTTTCAATGCGTGTTTTCTCAATTCAGTAACATATTTTTCTTTCAAATAGTTTATTGAATATTTGCGCAATAAATAAATTATGCGATCGGATCTGAAATTACGATATTACGTAAACATTAACGACTAATATTAAATTCATCCTAACAAATAAAATACTTTAATCACTGTTATTTATTATTTTTAATTTATTTCATTTACTCATAATCAAAAATATTATTTTATTTAGTGACTAAATAAAAACAATAAATAAACTTACAGTTTAATAAAGTAAAAAAAAAAACGCTTTTTGTCGTTGAATGAACTTAAAATTAAATTTATATTTAAATTTTTTGTCCGTCAGTCAAATATGCACCACAGCTCTGTATAACTAAAAGGGTAGGGTGCTCTCTTCTTTTATTGTCGTAACGACTATATCCTTAAATAAGAGATAGAAAATGTAAGACCAATGATATGAAGCACCCCCAGGGGGGGGGGGGGGCTAGTGGTCCCGTGCCCCCTGGAATTAAATAAGCCCCCTACTAAGGGGGGGGGGGGGGGGGGAGAACTGCCTGAACTTGCAAGAGCGTGACTGCGCAAGGTACTTAATGTCAAAACCATGTCTTATGGAAAACTTTCTGTATATTTTGAAGTGTTCTTCTTATTGCATGCATGCCTAAATATGGGCAGTGCACAGCATACGGGCCTCGCCTTCAAAAAGACGTTAACCCCACGTGCAAAATTCCCCCCCCCTTTTTTTTAAAAAAAAAAGTTCTGCGTTCTCCACTTGCGGATCATAAAGATTTGTGCCCCTGAAGAACCCAATTACTAATTGTAAGATCATTGTTGTTATTCAGTTCACATATTCCTTTTCGTAAATTAAAATTTTCGAAATGACTATATCCTAAAATTTTCTTAATGACTCTTATCCTAAATTTTATTATAGAAAATTTATTACAAATCATATTGTTATTACTGATAGAAAATTTAAGATAAATGATATCAAGCACCCCAGGTTTTTTTTTTTAGTTATACGGAGTTGTGGTGAATTATTTGGCTGTTGGATAAAATATTTAAATTTTTTTTTAATTTTTAGTTATTTCAATCAATGAATCGTTTTTTTTAAATAAATTTTTATTTAAATAATAATATATAAGCAATACCCCGAAATTGTTCGAGACACTATACTATGTTCTTTGAAAGTTTTTGAATTATTAAGCGGTATAAATTTGCTACGTTTAATGAAACAAATGTATGGCGTCTAGTTCTGTGATTTTTTTTTCTGTTAAATTTACCGACGTAGTGGTCGCTAATTCCGGCCAATAAAATCGGGCGAAAAAGCAGACATGTTATTTAAGTTTAATTTTTGTGTTCGTAGGTATTCTGTATTTTGAAATGGATTTCTGTTGGTAATCGTTGTTGGTATGGCTGCAGTGAAAATAAAGTAACATTTTTATTCATGGGGCTTTAATTGAACCTAAAAATTTCATCTTTTCAGCTGGCATTTTAAAATCCGTACCAATTTCAGAATCGAGACTATTTAACTCTAATATATAAATATTATGTCATGTGCTAATAAAATTTATTTGTGAATTTTTCAAATACATTAATATTCTTGTATAATAGCAAAAATCAACCAGAAATTTTCCGAAATCTTAGAATAAATATTTCAATCGGAGCTTTTTTTATTATTTAAAATCTTATGCAGTGTTTCCAAGCACATTAACATTTCTCAACACAATGCTAGTAATTTCGTACTACATCATAACCTGCTTTCCCAACGAAACATTATTTCGCGCCAACAACACATTCTTTTCTGCTGTGATTGGTGCTTCCCTTAATTTTTAAGGGACAAATATGTATATATATATACACACACATACATATATATATACACACACACACACATATATATATATACACCCACACACATATACATATATAACCAATTTCTGTTAAGTCTTAAGTCGTCATATGGTCCGCACATGACTCGTCATAATTCCTACACGACAATCACAAACCATCCCATTAGTATACATAAGAGTTACGTGTTAAGTAAACGACTAATTCTTAAATTTCAATCGTAAACTCAGCTTTAAGAAGTTTCCGCGTTGGAAAAGCGCATTAGCTCGCCGGCAGCGCTGGCTGCTATGTTTACTCCTAGCCCATAGTTGGAGGGGGGGGGGGGGGGGCTTGTTGGGGAAGCGCGCGCTGATTGGCGCTGTCAGTGAGGAGTGGCGTGCTCGATGTGAACCTTTGAATATATATACTGTATAGAAGTCGCCAGCCCAGGTTAAAATTTCTAATACGGTTTTGAGGTAGTTGGTTAATTCACCGCCGCAATCGCCACCATCTCTAGGGCATCGACTTGTGGTGGTCCCTAGCGGACAAGTGTCGAACTCTTCAAACACCCCTTCCCCCTCCCGTTGAACGACCTTGAGCTGCAGTGAATGATGGGTGGGTGGTGCGGGGAATGACAGCGGGCGACAGCGCTGCGCTCTAACGTGTAAATAACAACTAAGACGATACAGGGCGTTACGGCAGCGCACTGCAGCGGTGAAGTTCCCAAGCTGCTCATCATACGCTTCTGAAAGACGTAGAGTAAATCCTATCCACTAGCGACTTCTATACAGTATATATATTCAAAGATGTGAACAGACGTCCGGAAACCGGAAATAGCTCCTAGCTCCTCCACCCCCCCCCCCCCCTGCCCCTCGGTAGACGATCATGCAACACAACCAGATAACATTATTTAAATATTAAAAAAAAAAACCTTTTCAAAACGGACTGAAGAGCATAAAATAATTTTTATCCTGGCCCCATGCCGATGGTCCTAAAAGTTTGTGATTGGATAGCTTAGAAAATACTTGTGAGATTTAAAACGTCGAACGTGTGGCGCATGCAACTGCAACAGCTTTTCCCCAGCTTTCTTACTATTGTCTGTTGCATGCCACGATTTTAATCTTACAATTTTATGGGGAGAAATTAATTTATACTTTTTAGTTCGTTTAAAAATAAGTGATATATTTTATTTAAATAATTTTTTTTCTGATTTTTTGTCTTGTGTGGGCATTTTCATCCAGTTCTGAGTTTTTAAAGTCTCTAGTTCATCGGTAAGTTACTTTTAAATCGGTTGCAAAATTTGTACAGAACAGAGTAGAAAGCGAGTTAATGAAAACATATTAAAATTACATGTTGTCACCTGCGAACACATTCCATCGAGCGCCCCAATCGCTATCGTTTCACCACTTCTGTTCTGATCCGATGCCGTCTTCATTTCAAGAATAAATAGCAAGTTTTTCGAGCTTTTCGAGCTTTTCAGACATGCCCTACACATCGTGTGTTTTACTTTTAGTACCTGTAACGGAAACAGTTATAAATATAGATTTTTAAACTTTCGCTCACAAATTACGTTAGACGCTTGCGTGTCCTTCCAACTTTTAAGTCTCGAAACTGTTAAAATATGCGCATAAAAGGACTACGATTTTATTTTATCACACGTATCACGGGTTTCCCTTATGAAACCATCGTAGTTTTCGTACTTGCACTTTACATTTTTTTTTGAAATAAAGTAGTGAAGAAAAAGAAAATAATCAGCATTTGGTCACATAACTTTTGTCATAGAAAATTATTTTGCAGATTAACGGATGTAGATAATTATACGCGGATAAGCTGAAATACCTGGTATTGTGTTACTGGGATTTCATAAATGGTATAGGTAATTTTTTTTAAAAGGGTGTGGTTAAATATCATTAATGATAATTTGCGGACTTAATTAAAATATTGCGGAAGAAAAAAAAATTTTCAGGGATGGGATTTGAACCTATAACCTTTGCGTTTGAAAACGCCTTAACGCGCTGAGCTAGCGAAACACTATATTGTGTACGGCAGAATGTTGTATAGTATATTTGGCACACCGGTGTGCGATGTTCACAGCAGTTAAATGACCCTCACTGGTATAACAGATTGCATTACCGTTGCTTGCTCGCCTAGCTGTGTGTTCCTGGCCTGCAGTTTAGGCCCGTTCCGCAGTGGACGTAACTACAGCCAGCATTTCAAGGTACGGAAATACTAATTTCATTACAGCACGGACAGAATTCACGTATGTAATGTAAATAAGCAACGTAGAAGAACAATTGTAAACGTATTCCCGTGGCTACCGCCGCAGTGCACTGCTTCTGTCGGTCGCACGGAGTGACGTAAACACGTAAACGGAAGAGCTGGGCATTGCCGAGCTAAACCGTACGGATCCGTCTGAGGAATAGCGGCGTTAGATCTCCAGGTCCCGATGTTATGGAGAAGGGCACAGAAGGAAAAATTAAGGGGGGGGGGGGGGGAAGGGGTTATAGAGCAAAAGAGACAGAAAAAAAAATTGCAAATATACTCTTGAAGATTTGTGTTTTATCTTTAAACATTTTGGGTGTTCTTTCTAGCAAAATTAATCTCGGGTTACTTTCATTAGTTCCGGTGGAATCACGTGTTTGTATAAGGCGGTAAAATCTTTGAAGGTTTTTTTTCGGTATGAAATCTTGAATTCGAAAGCTATTTATTGATCAGCGGTTTTTCCTGTTCCCAATAATGTCGGTATTCTTCCACAGGAGGAAAAAAAAGTGTGTGTGTGTGTAGTCCACGCACGACAGAAGTGAAATTCCTGGCCTGTCAGGTGTGGCGTCTACACGGCGCAGGAAGCCTGGCCAATGGCGTGTCGCTGGCATATGTCCCAAGCCTGGCAGGTCCTCACACAGAATACCTGTCTGTCCACCATGTGCTCTGTACTGCAGTCTAAGTGTGGGACACGCTATAGCTGCGCCAGAGCGCGGCCGGGTGGAACTACGCCAAACGTGTGACAAACAGTTTTTTCAAACACCTGCCCTGCGCGATGTTGTTGTTGTTGTTGTTATACAGTTTACGTCTTCACTGGTTAAACTGTCGCTTAGGCCCGTTCTACAATGGTACGGTAAACAGTGACGTATCTCCCGGAATACTTCCCAATTTAAATAAAGTTGAATTACTTCATGTACATTAATAAAATACAGAACAATAAATTAATTAATTCTCAGGCTTTTTTTTAAAAGTAAATTTAAATAAAGTTTAAGTACTTCATGTACATTAAAAAATATAAAATAATAATTTGACTTAATTTAGATGCACAGTTATCAAAATTATATTATAGAGTTTTAAATGTAGCTAATTTAACCTAAATAACCTTCAACTCTTTTAAATAGTTACTTTCCTAACAGATTTTTTTTTTTGTAAATGGAACAGAAAAGTTAGTTTGAGATTTCAGATACTTCAAAACAGTGTTCGCAGTTAATACTGGGTTCGGATTCTTACCCGGGAATTTTTATGCTCTGTGTTGTCCCAGTACCTCCAATAGTTGAAGTTATTTGTAAACAGTTTCTTAAGTAGCTTTCCAGTACTAACTGTGCGCATTAATAAGCATAACAAAACAAAATGAAGTACAATTATTATATATCAGATGGATTATCTGGACCTTGGTTAAAAAAAAAAAATTATGCGCCAATTTCCGTAAAAATATATTTGATGTACGCAAGAATAACCATAGCCGAGTGTATAAAGTTACAAACTATGTCTTGTAGTATACGAACTGAACCTGCATTTGACGCGAGCTAAGAGCGTTAGGAAGACCGCAGACCGCCGCTCTACCTTCTGGCTCTGGGGTAGAGCGCCTGCCTTGTGACTTGTAGGACCCGGGTTCGCGCCCCGGCTCCTCCAAGGAGGATTGTCTCAGACAAGTATCAAGTCAGGCTATCAAAGAGTGGGCGGGTGGAAACAAAAAATCTCCCAACATGGCTTCCCGGTGGGGGGCACTTTTATTCGTGTTCCCCATGGGGAAGCCATGTTGGGAGGTTTCTCCCGGGGGTGGAGTTTTGCAAAAAAAAAAAAAAAATTTTTTTTTTAAAACGATTATGACTTGTAATTATTTGAAATACATTTACGCAACGCGTGTTTTCTCAAGCCATATTAATAACAAATTCAGTAATCATTTTTTATGAAATAGTTTATTGAATATTTACGTGAATGTAGATTTGAAACCAAGTACTTCAATGTTAATTTGATATATTCTCGTTTTGAAAAAAAAAATACTATTAATCGCTTCTTAAATAGCAGAGACAAATATTTTTTTTGAATAGAGTCTGTTAAAACAATGAATATGTAGGAGAAAGTTTGAAAACAAATGCATAGTATCAGAAAGAATGCTAAACATGTTTCCTATTCATTGCTAATTTTCTCTATTTTAATAAATCCAGACCAGAAACCTTAATTTTCACCAGTTTGAGACCTCGCCTGTCGGAAATTTGAAGCAAACTGATGGACTTTCCTACGATATATATTCATGTTCGTGTTGTCAAACAAATAGTAATTTTTAAAAATGAAACATAATATAACTTCAGAGATGAGAGATGAAATAGTATGCAAACGATTAAAAATTAATTCTAAAGCATGCGAAATGAGTTTAAAGTATGAGCAATCAGGCGAACGATAAGGATACGTAAGTAAGCGAAATTAAGCATTATAATACTTAAGCATGCGGAAATGTGCATTAAAGAAAGGTATGAAAGTGTGCAAAAAATTCAAAATATGTGAAGGTAAGTTATTGTATGAAAATTGTACGAAAGTGAGCAAAATTATGCGAAAAAAATCGTTTTAATAGAAGATGCGGTAGTATGCAAAAGTGTGCAACGGTGTGCAATAGTGCACGGAAGTGTACGAAAAGTATGAATGCGTTTGGGAAATTATTGTAAAGTATGATAATGCCTGATAAAATTATGGAAACGTGTGGGAAAGTATGCAAAAGTGTCTAAAGGTATTTCATAATACATACTGAATTTAAAAGTTTAAAACATTTCTAAAGTATAGTGTGTGATAAAGTTTGCTGCAGTGGCGTGGTAATGTGCTGTTGTAATTCATTCATCAGTAAAGTACAAATTGATTACTACAATTGTATGAAATACTGCCAAGAGCTTTCATTTTTCTTACTCTACTTAATTAGTTACGTTGTTCGCTGTTGTTGCTTGACAATCACTGTGTTTATGTCTACCACTTAGCTTCTATTTGTATACTGACTTTACAGCTTTTTCACTCACTTAGGTGTGGAATTTTATAATGATATGTATCCTATGTGTTAATTCAGGAAACGAGCTCGCTGTGTTAAAAATGTTACCCAGATACGTTCAGTTGAGGAACAAATATCCCCTAACATCCTCATTTAAATATTAGTAGGGTAATGACAGTTTCAGCCACGTATAAGTAAATATTGCAGAAGATAATATATTGTACAAACCTCGGGTATTGCTACAAGTATTTACCAAATAATTTAATAGCAAACTTCAATAGAACATTAGCATTGGAGAAGCAAGGTGCCTAATGAAGGACATGTAAACTCTTACAAAAAACATAATACTTTCCAAGGAATTTACACAATTTCGTTCAACAAATAACAGTTTATTTGTTCAAAACAAGTAACATGCAACTATGAAACTGACAGTGATAAGTCGGAAGTAAGCACATAAAGGTACAAAGTTTATGAAAATAACGACCAAAACAATTAAGGCGTAACTGCACTAAAAAAAACTCGTGAAAACAGTCGCAAGAGCAATGACTAACCAGGGAGGGGGTAATAAGGAGGAAGGAGGGAGGATTATTATTTAGCGTTGACGTCACACTCATGAATGTCTTCTTGCTGCCGGCACATTATGAAACTCAGCCCTGTTGAGCTGTAAGCATAAGCACTAAATCTGAACACATTCCAGTATGTTGTGTTAAAGTTGGAGGGCCATAACGTCACTAACGCAGTCATGTTTCCATAAAATATTTTGCATGCAGGACGGTTTCTAAAATAAGTTGGGTGTTGGATGCGATAGGGATCGGCCAATCAAAAACGTGCATAGTGAAAACGTAAATGACATCCCGTTTCTTTAAAAATGTCGAAGAGCACATGGCCGGTCAAAGAGATTAAAAAGTTAAATAACTAAAATAATGTCAGCACGAATGTCGTAGTATGCGTAAAACTGTAGTTATGTTTCTACAACTTAAAAAAAATATCTGAAAATTGTATTTAATTATGCAACGAATATTACTTATTGTGATTTAAATTTATTCATTTTCAAAATTTTTAAAAATGTAAAAATAAATTCCCTTCCAGGACTGTGATATATGATTTAATTTCTAAATTGAGATAGTAAAAAAAGTTTGAGATTTCTGATAGTGTGACATGATTTAAAACATATTTGAGGTTTATCTGTCCTGATATGTGTGATGGAGAAAATTGGAAGCCACTTTCCGTCGAGCATTAATGTCTAATATAATGGAGGAAAAATATATGACAGGGCTTAAGCATTAAATTCTGAAAAAGAGGGGGGGGGGGGGGGGGGGGGAATCTTGTACTGAAAATAATGCTATTGTGCGTTATTCGTATTACTCCAAAGTTCTGAAAATGTATTCATTATATGAGAAATAAGAACTCACAATTCTCGCACTAACAACATTGTTGACTCGCTAGTTGCAGCTTACACTTACAACAGTCACTGGTCTCACCTGGCCTACGGCAATATTTGATAAATAAGGTTGCAAGTGGAAAATGAGTATTTGGACTTAAGTAATATTATTCGGTTAAAAGAAAAAAAACATCATCTTCCAGTGGCAGCAGTCGGATTCGATCTGTGAGCTTCCAACCTTGCGGTTCTGAGACAGTCGCGTTAGCTCGCTGAGCCACCGAAGCTTGACGTCATAATGCAATAATGTTGACAAATGAACGTGTTAATCTCACTCCCTTTTTAATATTTTGGTAGATCTGTTGTGCATCATTGCTACATCTTTTTATAAATTTGTTCATATTGTTGCGATTTACTGCGGGTTCGTAAAGGGATAGCCCAATTAAAGATTTTATTTATTGCCATTATTTACATTACTAGCAAATAATCTAAAAATGCCAATTAATCAATTAAAGGTGTTGCTTCCTCAGTAACTCGTTTTCACACACCGCACTTCCCCTTCTCCGAGATCCTACTCGGAACTCCGCCGCGGGAAAGCTCCCGACTTCACTGAACTGACTCTGAGGCCGGCGTCCTCGTCTTATATATCACAGACTCCATTTCCAGAACTCGCCGGGGCCAGTCGCGTCATTCCGCGCCGACCCGACGGCAGAAATATCTCGAAAACACGTGTTGGCGGCTCGCGTACGGCGTAACTCCGCAGCTGTCAGGTTCCGGGCGCCGCGCGGGGAGGGGTGGAAACAGCGACCCAGGTGCCCGCAGCGGGAGACCTAAGTCAGGGGTGCCCACAAGGAGGGGGGGGGGGTGGTTAAAATACGAGAAAAATGTATACATTATTTTCATAATTATTATAGCTTCTAATGTGAAAATACGTTTCTGGTGCTTTGATAATTGAAAGGGATTTTGTAAATCAAATTGGCAACCCCGCAGTTTGGCATCTGTCGGTTCAGAATGGAAATATTACCCTGATATGACCACAATTATTATTAGAAAATCAGTTTTAATTAATGCAAATTGTGATAAAATATAATACTAAAAAAGTATAATATTATAAAATCATTGATAAAATGGAATAAAAAATTTCGGGGGGGGGGGGGGGCACCTCTTATAAAAATTGTGCATCTTAGGCTTCCCCCAAAGCTGCATGTCTCATGTTGCAGTGGCCCGCGCCGCAGCTCTGCTCACGTTCGTAACATTATGTTGACACATTATGTCGTAGGTTTCTATATTATATATATATATATATATATATATATATATATATATATATATATAAAAGTTGCGCTTTGTACAGGACATTTGTGGTAGATTATTAATTAGTCGTTATTCAATGATCACTTCGAATTTTTTCATGTCTTAGCCCGGAAGATATAATATTCCATAATGTATTGAAACTTTTTTGATTGTGTATGTGTTTTAAATATTGTTTTCTTTAGTTTGTATTACACTCATTCGTTATATAAAAGCTTTAACTTTATTATATTGTTCTAGAAGACCAACCCTTAAAGTAGATTTTATTTATTCTTGATAAAAATGACATATGATAATCATAGTGAATCTGCCCCAGAAAGATATCTGGGTCATCTTGGTTGGTACTAATAAGTTACGGTGATCCTGCAAGTCTTAGATCGCTATCGATGTTGGTTTTTGATTAAAACGAAAAATAAAAAATATTAAAAGAAATTTGGACGCATTATAATGACTATACTCAGAAGAAATAACAGCTCATAATCTTCATATTAACCATTTGAAACATGCGATATATTTTGTTCATAACTTGATCGAAAAGACACGCCATATTGAAAAAAAAATAATACCTATTATTGATGTAAAAATCATTTTATTTCAATGTTTATACCTTAAAAATAACAGAAACTAAGTATATTTGATTAGTTTGTATCTTAAAATAGCCAAACAATAATATGAAAATCATTCAAGAATTAATTACAATATATATTGAGATGTTAATAATTTTACTTAAATTATCAATATACATATTATTCATCAATATATTGATTAAATAAGAATCATTTTCATTTTTCATATAATAAAACTATTTTATATCTTCGTCGCTATCTTCATTAATAACAGTTGTAATGTTGTCCTTATTACATAGTGTTTGTGTATTGTAGCTGGTCTAGGGATTTTAGACAAATATTGTCCGTGTGCTAAGTAGAAAATTATTGCAGCGACATGTGATCAACTGATGATCGTATTTTCATTCGCAAATTCACAGCAATATGTTGATATTCCACTCCACCTAATCGTATTTGGCTTATTCAATAAAAAAACCCTGTAAACCTTGTTACCGATCTGACGGAATTGTACTTGAGCCTTTAATATTGGTTTCATCGTAATATTTATTGATTCATATATTATTTCTGCTAAATAAGATATTGCTTGTTTATACAAGTTTCAAGTCTTTTTCGGTAATTTATGGAAAATCCATCAAATCACGAGATGAGATTGTCTCACATGGAAGTTTTTTTTTTTTTTTTGCTGCCATTAATATTTATCTACTGCATCGACTAGTAATTGCCAATATTATTTCAAGATTTCATCTTAACACACTAAATCAGAAGTAAAACTTTTATTGTACTTATTGTGAAGGAATGACGCAATTCTATAAAAACTACTGATTCCGGGAAGCATTTTACTGTCGAATTTCTGGTCTAGTAGATGATATTTTTGTTTCAGCATTCCATGTGTTGCTTCTACTGTCACAACGAATTTTAGTGACGTATCCAGAAGCGTTAGGTTCAGCAGTTGTTAACCGATTTCGCTTTCCTTTGACAATGCTGGCATCAGTACTTGATAACCACTTTCTTCTAAGTGCTCTTGAACTTCACCAAAAATATACGATCAGCAATGAAAACATCATCCAGTTACAATAAGTTTTAGTAGCATCGTTATATGGCCCTAGCATATCAACTATGTATCCATTTGTTGTACAAATAGTAAATGGTTTTACATAACGGTACTTTATTTTTGTGAAAAAAAAAAAAAATACTTTCTTTGATACTCATTGTTGGAGCTCTTTTATGGCGAGCGTATCGTCGGCTTACTTCTAAAACCTCGTAAGTCCAGATTTTCCCAGTTTTGTATTCCGGATGCGTTTGGTGTATTTTTTTTTTCATTTTTTCATAGTGCATATGCTGATAAAACCTCGTAAGTCAACTCTACTTAGTCTCTTTTTTATTCACAAATTATAAAACCTCGTATCTTTGTCACTCGAAACCGTGCTCCAAAAGCTCAAAAGTTCTCCTGTAAAATTGACTGAAATGGAGTTACGAGGTTTTAGAAGTAAGCCGACGGTATGTTCCATCACAAATCAGAAGGTCATCGTACAAATGCTTTACTAATGGTAATTGTGATGAATTACTCGGAATGGAATCATCTCTGGACATAGGCACTACTATGTTTTAATGAAGCAAAATTTTCAAAACTAAATTATGGAAAGTGGTTGAAACCAAGATGGCCGCTGTACGTGGACGTTCCGCGCTGTTCCCAGGAACCTGCCCCGCGCCATCTGGATCGCCATGCCCCTGGTGACGCTGGTGTATGTGGCGGCCAACGTCGCTTACTTCGCCGTGCTGTCCCCCCAGGAGATGCTCACGTCCCCCGCTGTGGCAGTGGTGAGTGGCGAGTGGCGGCAGTGCTTGGTCCTGCGTCCTGCCATCTTGTGTTTCCAGCATTGCATTCTATAGCTAGTACAGTACAATTACATATTATCTTTGAAAGATTTGTGCAATGGGAGTGCATGACTTGATGTAAGCTTTTGGACATACACCATTGCTAAGCACATGTATGTCTGTAGAAGAAAACTACAAAAAATTGCTGTTGTCAACAGGATATAAACACCACATAATATTCCATAACAGGAATATGGTCAACAAAGAAAAATTGACTAACAGAACGAAAAAAACCCCCACAAAAATATTGAACCCAAAAAAATTCAGCACAATAGTTTTCCAAAACAGAAACAAGCGACGTTTCGGGGACTGCTATCTGCTCCCGTCCTCAGGCAGAGACGCACATGGTACGAAAACACAGGTGCGTACCGTTCGTAACATGTGCGTCTCTGCCTGAGGACGGGAGCAGATAGCAGTTCCCGAAACGTCGCTTGTTTCTGTTTTGGAAAACTATTGTGTTTGTTTCGTCTTTTCGTTTTGTCGTGTTTTTCTGTCGTTTCAACTGTTGTGCTGAATTTTTTTGGGTTCAATATTTTTGTGCTGTCATCATTTGTGTTTTTTTTTTACATTCCGTTAGTCCATTGTTTTCTTTGATTGTTGACCATATTCCTGTTATGGAATATTATGTGGTGTTTATATCCTGTTGACAACAGCAATTTTTTGCTTAATTTGTGTTTTTTGTAGTTTTCTTCTACAGACATACATGTGCTTAGCAATGGCGTATGTCCAAAAGCTTTCATCAAGTCAGTACAATTACAGGCTAATTACCTGTTAATTCAGTTTCTGGTAGTGTTTAGAGAACGTCAGAATAATTTCATGTGCAGTTGACATATTCACAGCCACACTGTCTCGCCTCCCCTAATTGCTTGGTGATGCTGTAGAACAAACATGGGGCCAAATAGCAGGACAGTTAAAACCAGCACCACTCTCTTCCTGATTGTTACACTTTCTGCAATGAGTGTTACACCTTTATTTGCTATGCTACTTTTTTTTTACACTCTTATGATGTCATTTTCTCGATTTACACTACCAGGCGTGAAAAAGTTATGCTTCAAAAGTGCCTTAGAAATTTTAAAGTTTGTATTTTCGTCGAAAATACCTACTCAGTACTTAAACTGGCTTCTCTGTATAATCATACGATAGACAGAAAAATAACCAAGAAACTTTTGGTTTCTTCATATTTAATATAATATTTTAATATTGCAAGAAGTTTTTGGATTTTATTTACAAAAGGTTTGACCCTAATAATGATAAATATCGGCGAGGGAAATTTTCCTGATGGTATAGTCAAAGCATTAAATTTTCCACCATCTTACAAAAAAAAAATGAAACATTTTGGAACTGCAACTGCCATTGTTCAGGGATTAGCAAACTTTCTGCTGCATCATTTAGGTAGTTTTTGCTTGAAAAGCCAAGCGACAGAAACACTAGATTATATAAATTATGAAGCTAGCAGCAGGTGCAGTCGAGTCTCGGTGGTAGCAGAGCGTGGTTGCTTCCGGCTCCGCAGCGGATTGCCGACGTGTCGTTGTTATATTCGCTCACAGACGTTCGGCGACAAGCTGTTCGGGCCGATGGCGTGGACGGTGCCCGTGTTCGTGGCGCTGTCCACGTTCGGCGGCGTGAACGGGATCCTGTTCACGTCGGCGCGCCTGTTCCTGGTCGGCTCGCAGGAGGGCCAGCTGCCCGCTCTGCTGTCCTTCATACACGTGCAGTACTTCACCCCGGTGCCCGCCCTGCTCTTCACGGTTGGTAACACTGCACGTTGCCTACCAACAGCCGATGAGACTTAAATGGCGGGCAACTTACAAAAAAAAAAAACACGTAGCCACAATGCTGACTAGACATTACTAGATGTCTGACAGTATTGGATCAATAATGGCCAATTTGGTTTTTTTTGAGGCCCACATATTTTTGAAAACAATCAGAGGGCATTCACAAATTAATTATTATACATTTCTTACTATTTTTAGTATTTTTTTTAAACCCAATTAATGAGGTTCATGTGTATAAAACAAAAAAAAATTCTTTAGAAGATTATAATTAAACGTATATCTTTCAATAATATTATGGCTTCCGAACAGTGTGTATCACACAATGGAAGGTTACATACAGGCACCACTGGAAGGTTCCAGTCAAACTGCTCCGTGGCAGCATGGGATGTAGAATTGGGACTGGTGTAGGCCTAGCAAGTGCAAATAGTTTTGTTAGTTAGTAAACAGGGACGTCGGAACGTTTTCATGAGTGGGGGGGGCGAAAAGATGTATCACACTTACCTCAGTGCTAGAGTGGGGGGTCCGACCAAAATATTAAATATACCATTCCAAGAATTTGATGACGTAGTATGTATTAAATATGGATTACAATATCGTGGGTAGTGGGTGACAAATAACCTAACCCATGTGATCTACCCCTTAGCTTTGAATTTTGGAATTTAATGTCAATAGATATTTTTTTTGTTCCTTAACCTGTGAACATTGGTAGCTTGAACATATTATTTCTGCAAATTTTCAAAATACATATTTTACTGAATTTTTATTTTTCAACTTAAATAATATGTCTCTGAAAGTAGATGTAGTACAATTTAAATAAAACACCATCTAGGAATTTGCAATCATTTTACAGTATATTGACAATCATAAATGTGATTTTCTAATCAATGTGATCACCAATGCAACGTTTGTAAATACTAGTTGAGAAAAATACTACTAGGACCAAACATTTATTCTGGGAAAAGGAGGGGGGCGAAATGCTACTCTCGCCCCCCCATGCATAACAGCACGGGGGCGACTCGCCCCTGCTGCCCCCCCCCCGTTAGTAATTACTTTTTGTATCGTACAAACAAGCATTTTTCTCATAATGCTGGGCACACCCTATTAAGGTTGATGCTAAAAGTAGTTTCCACAAGTCTATCTATTTCTGTGTCTATGTGGAACATAAATTCCTATTAAAACAAAATCAAAGCTACAGACTGATTTCAAATGGAGCAGTTTTAACAGTCTTTTCATTTTAATTTCAGTGAGTTGTGGTAGTGTTATTTACGGACAGTGGATTTGGGTTGGAATCTCCCCTGCCGGTATGCTGTGGTTTCCCAAAATCATGATGGGACGCTTCCTCACTATCTGTCTAGGCCCCGTTACTTTTCTAGTTTCTGTGAACGGTGTCGTTGAGTTAAGCTGGACTCCCAATCATCCGTTTCATCCGTCCGTCAATCACATGAACTGCAGCCAATCAGATGGCCCGAAAAATTCCATCCGTCCGTCCGTCAAAACCTTGCCAAGCTTTTGACGGACCAACGGATGGTCGATCGTCTTCAATACGACTTTCCGAAAACAGTGTTCGATTTTTTTAATTTGCAATATTTAGAAGGCTGTGTCATATTGACCGATTATTATTGTCATAATAACGGTAAAGATTGCTTATGTGAATGAGCTTTTCGGAAGAAATACTGACAAATTACATTCGGGAAAGGGAGCATTTGTATAATATATATTTATAGCAAAGACTATCGTGATAAGCAACTGAGGGAAAAAGCCTGAATTTAAATAGCTTCTCTCTGTTTCCTTTGACGCAGTAATAAAAGAAGCATAATTTTATTTGTTGCCGGCATGACTAATGTTATTTTTAAGATGGCACCCGTTTAATCCACTTGTCAAAGCACGGTTCCCGCCTGTCAACTTATTATCACATTCATAAAAACAAAACTTAATTATCCCAAGTAAATTATTTTAACCAAACGTTTACCTACAATTGAGAAAGTATGTGGCGGAAAGTTGTAGCACTGATATTTTATAATAGCGACGGACGGACGGACGGATGGCGGATGGTTGAGAGTCGGTAATAAATGCCGAGAGAAATAACGGACCGAAATTGACGGACGGATGAAACGGATGATTGGGAGTCCAGCTTTAGTGTGTCTGAACGACGGTCTTTTGTTCAGTCGACAGACCGGGCGGCCCATGGACAAGCTGGTGGTAGAGCTACCAAAGGCAGTGAACCCAGAGAGGGGTTACGATGTGCAAACCTTCTGCTGTCCTGGGTGTTGGTGTCGAGGACCGGCCAGTGACACGCGGTGCCGTGCTGCGCAGTGCGCCATGTCGCTGGTGATGCTGTGCACGAGCGACGTGTTCCTGCTCATCAACTACTTCAGCCAGATCCTGTGGCTGTCGACGGGGGCGTGCATCGCGGCGCTGCTGCACCTGCGGCGGTCGCGCCCCGTGCTGCCGCGGCCAATCAGGGTGCACCTGGCGCTGCCCGTCGCCTTCCTGCTGTGCTGCGCCTTCCTGGTGGCCGTGCCCGCCGTCGCCGACCCGCTCGCCACGGGTGAGCACATCGCGCCGCCGTGCGTCCACGGGGCTCGTGGGTGTTTCATGTGCGCATTAGAATAGATTTTCTTGGTGTCGGTGGATATATTAATTTTTGTTTCAAACCAAGGGCGTCGCCGGGGGGGGGGGGGGGGGACAGTTGACCGAGCCCTAGAGATTAAAAATTTTTTTGCCAAATGCAAAAAAATACATACTATTCCCACAACTTGCCCCCCCCCCCCCCCCCCTCCCTTTCCCCAAGGCCATCGGCTGGCGACGCCACCCTTGTTTCAAGTACCTATTTATAACTAACTATAACTATTCAACTTAAGCATGGAGGAAAACAAATTTGTGTCATCAAATTTTTGCAGTACCTGTGTTATGCCGTAGATATACCTAAGTACGTACTGCGGTAACAGTTCCTGACCTCAAATATTGTTTTTACGTTAAACTTCATTGTACATAGGTTTGGCTCGTAAATATAGTGTCACTGAAATATTCACATCATTTAATTGTTATTCTAGTTGAATGACACCTCTTAAACTTATTTGTTTCACACCACCAACTGGTACACACGTGGTGTATAACGTAGCACCGGTATGATCAATACGGTCCGAAATGTGTGCTCATACTCAAATATTCCAGTACATGCCCTACCAAAAATTTAAAACAGAAAACAACAGCGTATAAAAACAGAATTTCATTAGGAAAAAACAAGATTTTTTTTATTTCAATTATATATAGTCTTTTTTTGTAAGTCATACTAATGGTTTTTAGTGTTATAAATTGTATTTAGTTTGTTTTTGTTTGTGTCTGTTGTAAAGCATTACTATTGAATTCTGTTTTTTTGTTGTTAGTTTCTGTTGTAATGTTCTTTATTTGGGTGTAAGGTTTCCATTGTATTGTGTAGGTTTTTGTGTATTAGTGTTTTACATTACATTCTGTTATTTTTGTTTTATTCTTGTCGCTTTAATTTATTTGATTGAATTCCATAGGATTATTATGATATTGTGAGTTTCTACTGAGTTTAGTTAGTACATTTTAGGTTTTGTTGTGTGTGTTTTTTCTGGTTTCATTTATTTAACAGGATTTTTTTTATTTTAGCTTATTATTAGATACCTAATGTAAAAATTGTTAAGATAACAACACTAAAATAATAATTCAACACAAACCCACAAAAATTTTACATAACCTTCAGTAAAATACTGAATCCAATAAAAATATAGAATATCTTGCTACAGAATGAAGAAAATAACAAAGTAGCCTAAAATAGTTTAAAATAAAAGTAACTAAACTAAACAAAAACAATGGTAAAATCTAGATAACAAGTGCTTTACAATAGAATGAATTGCAACAAAATCCAACAGAATACAATATAAAACAACAGACCTCAACAGAAACCAAAAGAACACAATGGAAGTCAGTAAATTACAATGAAAGGGATGCTTAACATAAGAAACAAAAAAAATGTAAGTAACTAAAATACAACATGATACAACAGAAAAAAAAAAATGAATTCAGTGTGCTTTGACACCAGAATTCACTGATATTTTTTTTTCATTTGTGAGCCAGTTTCTCCCACTAAAGCCATTAAATGGCTTTAGTAAACACAAATTTTGTGTTTACAACAGAAACCAATAAAATCAACTTAAATCCTATCTGTCACACAACAGGAAGCACTGAAATTCCTGTTGGGCTTTGATGGTTTATGTTGTAAATTTTTTGGTAGGGTACTGTTAAAACATCATCAATAGTTGTAGTTTGACGAAACATAATTATGATCGTAATCACGCAGCTTCTTCCTGCGATAATCTCTGTGACCCTTGTGTTTATAATCACCCTGGGGGGTCGTGTTTATAAGAAAGGCGCAGGGCACTCCAGATCAATGCTCTGTTCCCATCTCGTCACCCGGCGTCGTCAAGACCTCAAGCCCTTGCTCATCCGTGGTTCCCAGGGAATCAAAAATTTGTCCTCAAAACCTAGAAAATCCAAGGAATCAAAAGTGTGTATTCAAATCCTGGGAATCGACATTGTGTCCTCAAAACCTGGAAAACTCATGGAATCAAAATTTGTCCACAAAAACTAGAAAATCCAGGGAATCAAAAGTGTGTCCTCAAAACCTGGAAAACTCAGGGAATCAAATAATTTGTCCTCAAAACCTAGAAAATCAAGGGAATCAAAAGTGTGTAATCAAAACTTGGGAATCGAAATTGTGTCCTCAAAACCTGGAAAACTCAGGGAATCAAATAATTTGTCCTCAAAACCTAGAAAATCAAGGGAATCAAAAGTGTGTATTCAAAACCTGGAAAACTCAGGGAATCAAAAATGTGTCTTCTTCAAAACCTGGAAAAAAACCCAGGGAAATTGACATAATGTTAGCTACTAAACTGGATAAGTAGTTCTTAACGCTGGTGTGTTCCTTCAGTGTCTGTATTTTAATCACAGATTGACAGCGTCTGTTGCATAGCGTTGATGGAATGACAGTGCCAGCTACGTTTTGTACGGGGGAAAGATTTCACATTTCGATTTGCCTGTTATGGGAAATTGAAAAATGTTTTTGGATAATTTGTTGCAGCTCACTATTTTCATGTTACCTTGCAATGATTGATTGATAAGACAGCCAAAAAAAATACCAAAGGCACAGTTCAGGTATATGCTGTAGACTTTGTATGAAAATACCAGGGTGTAATTATCACAAGTGTTTGATAATCAATCTCTTTAAAACACTGGTCACACAGAGAAGATAAATCACAGGTTTATCGCATGTAGCAAGATTACATACAGACATGATCTAACGGAAAAATTCGCGGGTTCAATGACCTCCAGGATGGACTCCAACATCCTCTACACACTCGGGCAAATGCCAACTGTTCATTGGCTGCCGACTTGCGAGTCGTCTTGACCGGGTGGGCCTGTGATTCGACACTTCTACGAGTGATGGGTCTCTAATTGGCCCTCAGTCCTCCAGATTAACAGTGAAACCAATGACAGAAGCAGCACTGAGGTATGATTATTTTTGAATTTTAGCGTAGCACGAAATGGACCCGCAAATTTTTCAGGTCTCTAAGCGTTGTCAGTGTCGTAGTTGTTTGCGACTGTGTGTTGTCGCACAAGCGTGACGAGGGAACTCGTGGCTGTTGCAGTGATCGGGCTGGCCATCACTCTGTCCGGCGTGCCGGTGTACCTGCTGCTGGTGCGGTGGGAGGGCAAGCCCCGCTGCTACGACTCGGCTCAGAGTGAGTGCCAGACCTTGCTCGTCTGCGGTATCTGCACTGCTGTTAGCGCTGGCCTTGTTTCCGCGCGGTTTTTGACGTGACAGCGTCTAATAAATTGATGAACGCCGGCTGCACGCACGAAAAAGTGTCCCGTCACGCACATTGTACGCTTGCGCCGCATCTATCTCTCTTCCACTCGATTGGAACAACCATCGATTTGACTTTTTTCGAGGCACGTTAAACTTGGAAACACTCCCATTCGTTTCCTACTTTTCCCATCATCGTCCTATCCTTAACAGAATAACACAGATTGGAAGAAGTTAATTAGCAAACATGTATGAAATTTATAGTTAAAATGATCTGTTCGTTAACGTAATAAACATATTTGAATTAATGAGTGCAAATGAAAGTAAATTTATCAATTAAATTGTAGATTTCATTTCACTCCTTCTTTGTATCCATAGATATATAGTGATAATTCAATAAAAGTATGCAATCGTTTTGTTATGACGTCACGTTAAACTATCGTCCGTAAACCGACTTTACAGACAACCAATTTTTTAATGTAATGGAAGTTCGTTTGATCTGAAAAAAATGTATTTTGTAGAACTATTGTTACATTGTCATTTCATCATTTTTGAAGGTTGCTTCAAAACTTACAAATTATATTTATAGGAAGTATAATCTGCAATGTATAATTTCTGCTATTAGCGCTCCTTGTTTCGGTAAGATTATTAATGTAATGCAAGTTTGTTTCATCTGAAACATTGTATTTTGTAGAATTATTGTTACTGAAGTTACAATTATTATTATTATTACATTGTCATTTCATTATTTAAAGGTTGCTTCAAAAGTTACCAGTAGTATACTATTTTGTTATTCTCATAAATACACCCTCTAAAGTGTTGGGGCTGTCTCATGCAACTGAACTTTATATTTTCCATGACATCAGTCTCAGCAAAGGGGTGTTGCCCCGGTGCAGACGTGGCTGAACGCAACAATCCCGCGTGACTCATTGCACTTGTGAACATTCAGTCTGTGCTGAAGTGTAATCTCGGAGGTTCCCATTACCTAAACTCCTTGTGCACAACTGTGCCATAATGAACACCGAAAGCCAGGGAATTGGATAGTGAAAATATGAATTAAAGAATTGTTACAAAATTAAAATTACAGTACTGAATATGAATTATATTCCCTGATTGATAACACAACTCTTGTTACCTTATTTTTTTTAATATTAAATTTACCAACTAATTGTAATACAAAGATCCAAGATGGTTTAATTCAGAGCAATTATAATAAGTCAGCATTAATTTGGATTTGGAACATTTGTAATGAAATAATAGAATTCATTAACTTTGTTTATAATGGTACTCAATGAGCATTTTGGTGTTATCTATGCCGTGTTGACACGTTTTTCAATACCATCTCTTATTATTCCTATCCATTTTATTCACGAACCTTAAAACAAGATGTCTCGTGGCTTGTTCGCAGGGAAGCTGACGTCCGTGGTCCAGAAGCTACTGCAGGTGGTGAGCCCGGACGAGGGCAGCCCCGCGACTGGTTCGACCTGAAGCACTTTGGCCAACCCCGCAGACGAGCTGCGCTCGGTGTACGTTGCTTGCATTCCACGTGTTGTCGGCGGCTTCTGTGTCCACCCTGTACGCTCGGGCGTGCCGCTTCGTCGTTTGCAATGTGTCCCCCCCCCTCCCTCTTTGAGGGTTATTGGTTGTTTCCAGCCGCGCTGAATGACGGTGCAAGATGCTTTCGTACACAAATATGTCAGAAAAAATTCCCCTGGTTTTTCCCTGACCAAAACTACAAATTTTTTAAAATAAATAATTGACCTATTTTGCAATTTTCTGAAAGGAATTAAAAAACATTCTGTTACAAGATGGCATAAATAATTAATGTGAACTCAACTGGTAGAGTAAACAGTATAGCACGAAGGGTTGCTGGGGGTAGTATTAAGAATAATTTTGGTTTTTGCACAGGAATTGAAATAAATTTGTAATATAACCAAATTTTTTTATTCTTCTGTGAAATGAGTTCCTAATTGAGACAAGATGGCCAGTTTCATTTATTAAAAAAGATAGCATGATACTTAGTGTGTCATTTTGACTAATATAATGATCATGGTATTTGTACGTAGCAACATAAAAAAAATGGTGTCAATAGTAACAGTTAGTTGCAAGATTGACAAAAGTAATTTCTTTTTTATTAAGATAACCAGTTGGGTTATAAGCATACATAATGTATTGATCTATTGATCATTGCATTCATCACCCCTTTATGTACGTCCCTTGAAACAGCCTGTATTAAAAATCAATGACTGCTGTACAATCTGACTGTAATTTAGAGCCGCTGGAAACCTTTTAGTTAACGTCCTTACAACCTTTGTCGACTGTCGTCCATTCATGGAGACTGCTAAGTTTCCTCATTGCCATAACTGAATCTCAAATGTTTGCTATTTTTTATGAAATTTTGTATTTAATTTTAAAGTGCTAGTTTAGTTAGGAGTAATTATTTTTATATTGTCATAGTACATATTTAAAGAGGACCAAAAGTGTAACTCGTGACAATCATATGTCTTAGGACGTTTCTATTTATTCTCTTTCAAATGTGACGATGTTTATAACTAGTTTGTAGATGAAATGTTTGTGCTTTTGTTAGTTAGGCACATGAAATATTAATTTCACTTTCATCCAAACACTGTTTTGGAATAATCTAAGTACCGTGATTGAATGTATAAATTAGTTTTTCAGGGGATCTCTATTACAACTAACATTCACCTATGCTGAAATATTATGAATAGAATGTGATACTTGGGCAAGTCTAAAGCTACTTGTTAGGACCTACTCCCATACATAAGGTTTATTTTTTCTTCTTCCATCATGTGTGTGTAATTTGTTACTTAAAATCAAATGGTTCTTCAACATCAATCTTATTTAGTGGAAATACTACAAATTAAATTTTTTTAAGTTTTCTAGATTCTGCGATATCTGAATATCGCTGACTGGACCTAACCTTCAATAGGATGTTATTTCATTTTGCTTACCTGACCAAACTTCCTCATTTGTGTTGGAAAAAAAAAAATCTGTTAAGAATCATTCAATGTTTGTAATCAAAGACTGTTTAGAGAACCTGAACAGTAATTCAGAAGCTAGTTAACTATTCCAATGAAACAGTATATTACACTGGACCATCATCATACAGACTAGAACAATGTTAAAAGTTGTGTGTAATCAATGCATTACATTTCCAAAGCCTCGCTTTGCTTTTTCTTCTTTCATATTGCCTTTGGCTTAGCGACTTTAGTTATACCGTCCATAACACGATTCTGGGAAGTTGTTACACAAGGATGCAGTTATTGTCTTGTGCTACGGACTGTCATGATTGTCAAACAGGAATCGGAATTAAAATAGCACTAGTGTATATAGGTTTTATGAAACTGTCAAAATATAATTTTTTAATATAGTCGAGCTCAAGATATTTAAAATTGCAATAGTTGTCTGATGTGTCGTTCATTTACTTGTCACTACTATTTTGTAAGGGCTATTGATCTATTACGGTAGTTCATCTCGAATGACGTCACCAGGTATTTAATAAAACCACACACAAAGTGTTCATATGGTATTTTACGTTTAGTAAATGCCCATCCTTTGTGAGCTAGAATGTAATGTGATTTTGGTATAGTTCCATAACCAAATACTGAGAACATGAACTTTTTTTTATATACATATTACCAACAATGTTCCTTGGAATATAAGCAACACACTACAGCCATGACTGAAATTGTTTAATAAGATTGACCACTCACAAGTTTCATGTATGGATGCGAAAACGAAAATCTGTCTTAGTTCTTGTGGTACATGTTCAGACAGTGATGAGTAGTTTTGCTTGCTGGTAATGTAATTGTATGCAGTGTGAATCTGGTAGAGCTTCCACGATCGTGACAATAATTGTGGTACTTAGTTTCATAGCCTTTACGCTTACTCGCCGCTGCAAATACTTGTGGAGGATACTTTGATATAACTTATTGCTTTGTCATTTGAAGATTCTTGTGTTTTTATTTTTATAAATGTTGTACGTCTGCATATAAAATTACCTGTGGCATTAAAGATTTAATTAAGCTACTGATAGTATTTTATTTGGGATGGGTCCCAACACTTCATTGAATAATTATGGTGTTATTTCCCCTGGGATAGCAGAGGATTGACTTCCTTCACTGCCCTGTAGTTAGATACTTCATGTGTGGCAACAGTGACTGAAGTGATTTTATTCATAACATCGTTGTAACTATTAAATAATTTACTGTGCGGCTCCAGGAGGATCCACGAAACTTGAAAATTGCTCAAGATATCAGTGTGATGATTGGGGGAGGAGGTGATAAGTATAGTTCCATTTCCAAATGTATTTGTTGCAGATGGAAAACAGGAACATAGTGTTTATTAAGGCCTGGAACTCCTGGTGAAGATTCTTGAAAGCACCCAAGGGGTTTACATTACACCTTTATCTTAATTTCTCCATCCTCCATCATATAATGTTAGGAACACTAGGTGGGCACATTAATAAGCTGTATGCTTGTGTCTAAAAATCACTTTAATTCGGGTTTTGTTGCAAGTGCCAACTGAGTGGTTGTATATTTAGGAGATCAGAACCAATGATTTAAAATTATTATTCTCTTGGTCAGTTCTGACAAGAAAGTTCGCACAATCACAATATCAGATAACCTTATATTTTTATTACAATGAACGAAAATATCAAACTGCTTCTCCAGGTTACAATGACGTTGGCAGTAAGCATACAAACACTTCATGAACGTGAAGATCACTCAGGAGTGAACGAAGCACATTTCATGAACATACAGTGGGCACAAAATATTTCTTCGCTACAGCTAATAAAATTACAATGTTACAATGAAACTGCAGGCGTGTGAGGAATGTTTGAACAAGGCCTGGACAGTTGCGTAATAGAGAGACCGAGTTACGAAGCACAATGGTCTGGTTCTCACTGTAAAAGAGAAACTTCTGCACAGCGAGTTGGCAGGACTCGACATTCGAAGTTCAGTTCTTGGAAAATGCATTCTCATTCCTGCACACGGGTACTCAGAACTTCGTTTTTACAGGCAGTCCTGAGCAATTGCTATATTAATACAAATAACAGATGTTTGGTGTACCCCACCAAAGCAGTGAAACATATAACCGATAAATTAGTGAGCATTGTGGCTTAGCAGTGATCCAATACATACACAATACCTAGTTTTTTTTTGTCCGAAAATGATGTTCCTTGAATTTAAAAGATTACTTTTTTATAATTTACAATAATTTTGTTTAAATGCTGCTTAATCCCATCAGATAAAAGGAAGTTGCTAACAAGATTCAACTCAAATAAATGATTTCTATTCAGAAACATCAACAGTGAGAATAATCGATATTTCACAGGAGTGACGGTAGCTTTCATTCACATGTTGTGTTTGCAGAACAGGCAAAAAGATGGCTACAGATAATGCAAATTGCACAACCAGTGAAATTATAAGTACTCCCCCCCAAATTCTTCTAGAACTTTATTTTTAAATTTTTACTACACATATTATTTTACAAATTCCTCAAAGCTTATTTTCACACCATTGACGGAAATATTTTTGATTGAACACACATCTTTTAATGTAGGATACTCACAGAAGAAGAAACAAAATTTTTGGGGTGTTCAAGATATTTCAAATCATTGTCGGCCCACGCAAGGGGAACATATTTATATACAAGGCTGCTAACATCACTGTATATGAAAATTAATAAAAACAAACAAATGTTTCTGACATGGCAGTGTCATCATCAACCGATTATTATTTTTATTAATACCACTTCCTTACAAATATTTTCTTGTATGGGGAATCGTGACTGTCTGCTCAAAAGGAATAACTAGTGTTAATTTCCCTAAGTTGTAGATGTATATGATAAAAATAATATTAAAACTAGTTAAAGTGGAACATGTGCAGTTTGGACATTTGGGCCATCATAAGTTATCCTAATCTTGCCTGTTAAGCTTCAAAGAACTCGTCAAAATTTTGATTCAAAATACAATCTCCGATTAATAACTTGCGATAAATTCACAATGAACTTAGGCACTGTGACAAAACCATTCAACATCACTTCGATATGTGGCACAATCAGCAATTTAAATAACACTGCACCGAACACATTGAACTTACATGTAAGAACCAAACCAATATGCTCCTCATTAACTCATGGCGTAACTTAAATTACAAGAAGGTTAACTTATAAATTAACCACTCTAAGCAACATTTTTTATTAAATAACAAAACCTGAAAGACTGCCTGGTTCCTATGAAAACCCACTTCCGCCGCCTTGCGACATACCGTCCATGTCGTGTGATCATCGGGATTGTGATTACGTGCGACACAGGAGGAAAACTGCTCGCAAATACATACAATGATAAACAACAATGTGATAATACATACACAACCTCTAAGATAAAAAAAAACCATTAAATTATTTTTATTTGCATTTGGACAGCGTTCACTTATAAGAGAGCTTTAAAATCAAACATGTAACAAAGTTCAATTTTTATGGAATCCCTTTTAACACGAACAAAGGAGATACAGGGTGTTTATTGGATTTAAAACATAATAATCAGCAAATATTTTCTTCCATTTTTTCAAATAACCAACTGTGGCAGATACCACAAATTGTTTATTTCACAAGATCTCTCACCTCCCGGCAAATGCAGTGCTTTCTTTAAAATGTCCTTTGTTCTAACTATGCCATAACTAAATAAGATTATGTTTTTTGTAGTTTGAATTTGAATAAAATCAAAATTCCTGATGATGCTGGGACTTAAAACCAGTGGACACCCTGCAATGGTGTCGTAAGTGTTATGCTACGAACTACGTTGAGTTTCTGCTGGCAGTGCGAGGCATAATACATCTAGTCGAGAGACCGGGTGGTCCGTGTATCACCAAGTTCACAACCGCAGGTGATAGCAGATGCCTACATGTGTCGGCACTCCTTATCACGTGAACTGATTACCATCGATGAATGAGGCGGAACAAAGCCATGTCACACCGACCAAAACAACATTCACGTTGGTCATCGAACTGAGGTAAACTTAAGTTATTATAGAAATTTCACCAAGCAAACAGTTTCTGATCAATATCAATACATAATTGAGGAATTCCAGGAAATTTTTATACAAATGCTAGTATTTTTGGGCATTATTCATGGTTGCTTTCTTCATTCAAAGGTTTTAAGAATATTTGTTCTTTTTTCCTTAAGTTAAGATTTTTTGAAACAAAAATATTTTATAATGATTTTAGATAAATTATGTTTATAAATTGCCATAGAGAGTTTACAGTAAACGCAGTAATTCTAAAACTAATGAAATTCTCTCACAGTTAAATTATCAAGATAATTTTTGGAAGATAACATTAACTTAAGAATATCCTGGGGAGGAAAAAGGACTTGCATGTCTCCAGAAATCCTCGATTAGTCTGATGTTTGTTTCAATTGTTCTGACGACGTAACTAAACATTTCAGCCTATGCGGGAACCCCAGAACTCGCAAACATTTCATAAGTAATAATATGAGTATAGTATTTCCCTCACACACTGTTCGAGATAAGGCAAGACTTCCTTGGCAGATGCCACAAGGAACATTTGGAAAAATTTCCGTAGCATGCATTTCAGTTGATCCCTTGATCCTGCACATAACAATTCATGATTGCAGAGTTTTTGCTTGGCCACTATATTTTGACATCTCATACTATTACACGAGTAATATGTATTGGTATTCTCCAAAAGTGTGTAATAATGTTTCAATTTACAGGGTAGCTGTATTTGGAGATGAGAAATCGATCTAGCTAGGCGTACAATCAAAATTTAAAGTCAGTAAAAAAAAATTCCCACAGATCTGGAAGTTTAGATATAAAGAAAACGTGTGTGTCACCTTAACCGTACAGTAACACAAATAAAACATGCCTTCATCTGGCACAATTGTGTATGTACATTAATATTTGTTTATTGTTAGAGTTTTAGTTGAATGACAGAAGCAGGTAATGGTAATATCATCAATAGGTTTTTATTTAACTAACTGTGTATATCACTGAATCTAAAGGATGTCCACGAAGAAGAGTAAATTTTGGAGAGTGTGAAAGTGAAAATTTGCATGTTAATTTACCTAACGGTGACAATGTTAAACCTGCCTTTAAGAATAAGATAAGACATTACATCCTTTCTAAACAAGAAACATGGCCAGCGAATCACTCTACACGCACTGTTAAAAAATTCTGAATTTGTAGGCTCAGAAATATCTTACATTTTGAATGTTTTACGAGAACGTAACCAATAAACGGAGAAGTGCCACACCAAAACCTGGGACTGCTGTGAGTTTCGAGAAACATATTTGTCATAGCATGAATAACAATCAACAATCATTTTGGCGACCTACACTAACTTGGACCACCACAATTTTCAAACTAATAAACTTAAAAGCATTTTCTCTAGCATCCTTCAATGTAGACAGAACAATACTTGGCCTTAGCATTTGCAGTTTTATTGCTGGAAGATGAATTTTGAATGAAAATTAGAACGGCCAAAAGTACTTTTTTTAGATCCTGATGGTGCGATCAATGAGAGAATAAACAATCCTCTCAATTTTACCAAAAAATATTTATGCTCATGTTTTGTATGTCAATAACGTTTTTTAAATGCAGCTTTATATATTTTTTATGCACACGATAGCTTAGGTAATTATAATTCTCAGCAAAGTTTGATCATGCACATGTTACTGAATTAGAACAGCCAGCTTCGCGTACCACAGGATCAACGGATATACATTGGATAATACGTGATACGGAAAATTTCCAAACACAACAGAAGAATATACTTATTTTTAACAATACTTATTGATACCCGATACAAACGTTAGGTAGCCCGGTGCCACACGAATCTGTGTTTGTTTTGTTTACTTATGCCGTGGTGCAGCACCTGTCAGACATATCTTACGGCAAGAGTAACTTGGTGGATACAACCACGTGTGCCATGAAGCTGCCTCACATATGTACATTTCACCTCGAACATAATAGCTTTAAGCCAACTGCGAGAAAATGAACTGCAACTAGAGCGAAGATGACGTTGCCGAGTACGTCCCAGACAGATTAAAACACCAGACTACAGCAGGATATCTAGTGTACGTATACGTAAATGTTTAAGTAGTTACAATTCGGAGGAAAGTTGGTTGCTGCCGCTGATTTGATTTCAGACTTTTATTTTTAAAAATTTTGTAACTTACCCCACCTGCTGTGAAGCGAGGAACATGCTTATGTAATAACTACTTTGGCTCTGAGGCATTTACTGAACATTTGCTTCTCTGTGGTTGTTTATTATGTAACAAACACCTCCCATGCTTTGTCTGAAAACCTTTCCAAAAAACAACTAGTCACTACCGAAGGACAAGGATAATTTTTATTTCAGCCTACAACTGCAAACTATTTTTTTCTAATAAAAACAGCATTATTTAAAATGCAGGTTAAATAAACCCTAAAATAAAAAAAAAGTCTTCTGGTACGAATAATAAAGTATTACAAGCCTATTTAACCAGTCGTGCATCTAAATGGATACTTCATTTCCGCGCAAGAAACATTGAGGATATGACTATGCACGTTGCCGTTAAACATTCGAGTCCATCCTCGTTCGATTTCCCTGAAGAAAGGAATAGGTAATTTCAGAACAATGATTACACAGAGGGGGGAAAAAATGTTACAATCTCGCTACCAACTACACACAATCCTTTGGGCGAGGAGCCATGCCTTAGAAGGATTTGATACAAGTAATTGCGATGGCTCAGAAACAGACAGGCTCGACTGACCGGACAGAACCCACGGCGGCTGCACATTCGGGACTTTGGCACAGAAACACAAGAAGTGGACAGTGAAAGGTTATTTCCTTCACGTGCGCGACTGACTTAATCATACTATGCATTAAGAGTACGGCTTATTGGGTTTATTCAGTTAATAATCACAAAAAATGTTTAAAACTGCGCTCAAACGACCATACCTGTGCAGGACACACTACCAAAGGACTGCCACAGTGATCTCGAAGGGCAACGAAGGCCAAGACAACATGCGGAGTCCACTTTCTGTAGCAATGATGGTGTGCCACGTCTAGCCAACGAAGTTTACTGCCCGCAACAACGAGGTTCCTAGTTCAATCTCTTGGCGGACCATCCTCCGAACAAATCAAGTACAACTCTGCCACCGAAACTGGCAGGACTCACAACATTGCTGACTTGAATAATACAGCGGGAAATACAATTAAAAAAAAAAATCTTTACATGCTAAAAAATAGATATGTAGTATATATGGCAGCATTTTAAGCCTGTGATTATACACACTTCATATAAAAACAACATACATAAATATAAAAAAAACCTGACATTTAAGTTAAAATTGGATTTTAAATACACTAGAACTTTAAGTATGCCAAACAGAAAAATATTCTCTATGCTAGATGAAAAAAAGGAAAAGAATTTCAACTACAATATTAGTACAAAACTGAGTTTCTGTAAAGTAAGTAGTAGT
This sequence comes from Bacillus rossius redtenbacheri, assembly GCF_032445375.1. Lineage (NCBI taxonomy): Eukaryota > Metazoa > Arthropoda > Insecta > Phasmatodea > Bacillidae > Bacillus > Bacillus rossius. The sequence goes on from NC_086344.1 coordinate 38,527,606, forward strand.
TTTAAAGACTGAAACATAACAATAAAAAATAATTCCAAAACAATTTCTAATTACATTTTCCTGTTCCTCAAACTCAGTAATTGGCACTCTTTAAAAAAAAAAAAAAAAAATGTAAATACACAAAACACCTATAGAAATGACAAAATACATAGTTCATTTTCTTTCTAAATGAAAGAATGACCCATAAAACTATAAGTTGCACATTACAGAACTTCATACAATCACAATGACATTACCCTTGAGGCTAGCAAATTAAAATTTTTTCCCCAAATACAACAGGGTTGCTTCAAGGAATATGTACATGTTTATACCAGAAAGTATAAGTAATTATAACGACACTTTCAACTCAATAGTTCGTTCTCCTCCGCGGTCCTTCATGAACCAGATTAGTAGCATTCTGTTTAAATCAATAAAATTCATACTCTGCACCCGACTTACATCTAATAAAAATGCAAATATCTTGAGAAATACTGATACATATGGCTATTTATACTGTAATTACATTGGACAATTAATATTTAATCAACGCAAAGAAATTACACGATAAATGTTAATGATTTTAAATGAATGAAACTCCACACTTTAACTGTGTGACAGATTTGCTACTGTTACTAGTGAAAGATACAATTATTTAAAACAATGACATTTTCTAATAATGTAAATGTTTTAAAGTGTTAGGTCGTTTCAGATTCTTGAATTGGCTGTTTCCGTTGATTCCAATGGTTTTGAAATAATATCTGTGTGAATCATTCCCTATAAATAAAGCTTGATTTTTGAAGTATTTTCTCATGGTATAAAAGACAATTTTCTTACGATTAATAGTGCGTTTTCCAATTAGTCTGGTTAATCGTGCAAACAGGGTATTTGCTTATTTGAGTATTTTGCCAATTTAATCAGTAATATTCTATTCAATTATTTTGTTCAATCAGAAAAGGAGTTATCTAATTAATTTGAATTTTTTCAATTAATACCTATGGTTTCTAATTTTATAGTTTGCCAACTTAACTTTTTTATACACTTTCCAGCAAAATTTTGTAACTTCATGAGTGTTATTATGGAATTATTTACTATTATTATCATTATAATTTTTTATTTTGGCAATTTTGTTAGCTTTTTCGTCACAGTAAAAATATATAGCAAATTAGTGTAACATAAATTAAAGGCCTGTTGGTTTCTAAAGTTATATATATTAAGGGTAAAATTGTATGTATTAATAGGTCGGGGGCTTAACTTTTTTAACTTACTATACAGGCAATTTTCTTAAGTGGGAATTTTTCTGTTACTTATTAGTTTTGATGACATATTTAGGGAGTTAAATAAATATAATTTACAATATTAATTTTTAAAAGCCTTGACACACATTACGTACCCAACAGGTAATATATAAAAAAAATTGCCCTATATTTGTATTGATTTGTATCTGTTGTTACAGTACAACCCCAATTATACATTCACCCTTTTACGTTCTCCAGATATTTGCACCATTTTATTTTGGTCCCATTTTAACATCATTTGGTGCCATGCAATAAATCCGTGTTGATTATAACACGCCTGCAATCTGCTTTCCGCGATTTACACTGTTTGTGAGATAACACTTTCTTGTGAAATACCAAATCCAAAATGCTGTTGGGAATGCTAGCACTGTAGCTCCTGGATTGTTCCATGCGCTCTTCCATTAAATACTGTACTGACAGGCTACAAACACTGGCCTAATAACGAGAGTCTTTGAGAAAATATCAGCATGCGACGCTAGCTCTACAGTTGACAGAAATTCAGACTGTCCATCAGTAACTTACACATACCGTTATGTCCTTTAAAAAATAACATGGTCAGATGTCAATATGCGTACAATTTGTCTTTTACTGTAACTGAATTTTTATCTGTACACATTTTATCAAGATGGAAAACATTTTCAACTGATAAACTTAACCTGTAAATGTCATTGTATGAAACTAAATATACTGTATGAATGGTTAAATATATTCTATACAGAATGTAAATATAGGGCTTAAAATGTTATTCTATTTTGATAAGCTTTCAGCCACACCTAATAATTGTGTGTATATCATAGTATGGTATTTTAAGGTAATATAATATCTCTCTGAGCAAGAAATAATTTTTTATACATTTCCCTTATTTTACATTTTCAGACACCCTCTGATTAGTGTAAAAAAGGGGTTGTACTGTATTATACGAAAATGAATAAACCTAATCTTTTGTACCAGTGTGTTCAAAACAGAAAGGTATGGAATCAGAAACGAATCCAAACTGAAAAATGTAATAAGCAAGTTTTTGGAATAGAACTAACACATGTAAAAAAAATCACTTTCAGCCAGGCCTAGGTAGATTTCAAAGAACCTCTTATTTCTGAAAATGTTTCGGAAACATCTATAAACTCCTGAAACATTTTAAGAATTTAATGTACATAACATCCTATATGTTTGCCTTGATTAAAAATTTTGTCATATTCCATGCAGCGAAATTAATTTGAATGTTTTTAACCCAATGCATCCAGCTCTTAATTTTTTTTAACGAATTTCATATTATGTATTATAAACTTTTGATTTGACAATGGTTTTGGGGTCTAAGGACCATGTCTTGAAAAACAGTATAAAAATTTTCCGGAACTTGCACCATGGTAACGGCTACAATAGGTAGCATTTCTTTGAAATCTACTAGGAAAAAAAAAAGGAATTGCCATTGGATTCTCACACATTTATACGAAAATATTGCCAAGGCGAAACTTCCCACGTAATTTCTGCACAACTGTTTTAAACCCACCGAAAAGAAAATGTACTTCCTGAAACTATGGGAGGGACAAATGCACAAGGCTTTTCTGAAAATACGTTAAATGATGCATAGTTGTTATTCCACTACATTAACCCAAGGTTTTAGCGGACTTCAGACTAGTCATTAAATGTTCAACATCAACAAAGCCATCCCTGGCAATGAACACAACGTGGGCCACAACGAAATCTCACAACACACAAAAAACATTTCACTCACTGCTCATGAAATAAAGGTATTGAACTCATAATCCCATGCGACAGAAGTCAAGAGATAAAAATTACAGCTAAACATTAATTAATCAAATACATTTTCTAACAATATTTTTTTTTCATTTCCCTGGTCTCACACAACTGGAAATTCATTTTCCAATATTGCAGCTCTGCCGAACACAATTAACTTTGACAAACAGTAATCGTAATGCCTCTATGATACAAAAAAAAATTACACGTAGAAACAAACAATTGTATACATGTAATTACACACACCATTTAGGTAATAAACAATATAAATATTATTACACACAACAATCATCGGTGATCGCTGTTACGCTGTGCTGAAGTGTACTCTGTCCAAAACTACATTTGATTCACAGTAATATTGCCGTCCACGTATAACAGGGTGTCTACAGATAAAACAAATGTGCATTATGTTTTTGATACACCAGGAAATAATGGTGTGATTTTTTTTTAAAAGTTTACTTAATATGATGTGTGGTAGCATTTGGAAATTCCAAAGTAAAAAATTGTGAAAAAGTCCGAGATCACAAACAGTGGAGCTTCAAGTACGCAGGAAGCGATCGGTCAAGTCTACCAACCAAGCAAAAATCCAGTGCACCACACTGACTACGGAACTACGAAAACAATTTTCTCACACTCAATTCAGTTACTGACTATTGAAATAACCGCAGTTACTAAATGTAAGATGCACTTCTTTTATAGTCGTTAGTTTCAGCATAAAATATTATCTTCGTTTCAATTTAAAAGTTATAAACAAAAGTGCCAAAGAGTCGAAAAATGGAAGATGACATTAACTGTATGATGCACTCGTTCTTCAGTTTAAAAAAAAAAAAAAAAAAACACAACAATCACCTTATTTAAGGAATGGCCATAATAAATTTTAAAGCTTACATTTTTATCAGAATAAAAAAAAACCATCGAGTAGAAATAATCACCCCCTTTTAATTGGTAATGGTGAGATTAATTCCCCTTCAATTGAAGCTAGAAATGTAAAGCAATTTTGTGTAAATTGAAGAAGTATGAAATTTGCTTTACTTGGAGCAATTTATTTTAAGATATGCATTAATAACTGTTTCAATCAATAGGCATAACCTGGCTCGTCTGGCGCACCACTATAAAAAATAAAGAACCCTCAAAAAAATGCAAGAACGCATGGTTCAAAGCTTCACTCTTGGCACCTTAACAAAGACCAGCGGCCAATGATAACTTCAAAGCTTAACCATCACTAAACAATCAAAGTTAAACATGTAAAAAGTCTCCAAAAATGCAATAAAAATAATTCAATCCATATGCTCCAATTCAGTCACCAAGAGAAAGAAATTTTTTCCATCACAGAGATTTTTTTTCCCTTCACACTACACTTGTGTGCACTAGAATCCTGGCAATATACATATTAGATCTCATATACACTATTTACAAAATAGCATCAATTTATCAAATTCATTTGTATCGATACAGATAGTTTTGCACTTAAGACTGCCAAAAGCACCTTTTTATCAATGACTCAATTGCACACACTACTACTCTTATCTGTTATATAATCTATCAATTACATAGCAGGATGAAATTAATGTTAACAATAATCTATTCCTATTGAGACAACTCGCAGATAAAGGGAATAATATACCCCTATTATTTATTAATTCGAAGTAAGTCGCAAAGCGAGGCACTATTTTAACTTACAAGGATAAGAACTCTCAAAAATGCTGGGGTAAAATACAAAAAAAAAAAAAATAATTTTCAATTTAATTGCTGCTTGGATATTTACATTACTTGTAGACACCCTCTTATAAAAAACTATACTTTTTTACATATCAAGGGTGATTAAGTAATTAAATAACTTATGCCGATAGCATGAGCACGGGATAAAAAATATAAACCTTTCATAAAAAAAAATGTGTTAACCGTCGGTGAAAGTTTTAGTATTAAATTTAAAGCTTCAATTCATCTCTGTAAAACAAACGAGACTATTCAAGAATTGCTTGAATACTTTCTCCCGGGCACGGGTGTAAAAACTTTTACGATTATTGTCAATGATGACAGAACACGGGAGTCGCGTCGCATCCACGGATCCCGGCAAAGCCGTGTCTGGCACCGAGCATCAGTTTGCGCGGCGGGGCGCGGAAACACTCCCGATTGTCGCGGATCGTGGGCCGAGACGGATGGAGGCGAGAAGCGTCCCGCCGTGTCGGTGCAGATCTCTGAAGGTGTGGCTGCCGTGCCTGGCGCGCGAGCCTCGGCGACGACGCGCCACGTCGACTCCCCGACCGAAGCGGAAGTGTCTGCGACGCGAAGCCACCATGTCTTGACTGCTGCAGGGGAAAAAAAATCGTTTCGTTTGCATTATGAAAGCGAAACGTTCATTACCTCGACCATAAAGTTTGTTTGACACACACACAAAGATAAAAATATTTTGCCACTAACATTGGATGAGAGGGGAAATCTTAATGATCACATATACATCATTAACATAGTGGTTACGTATTGTCAGACGATGGTATGATAGCGTCATTCCATGTCAAATCAGAACAGTTTTAATTTAACCTCAACCTGACCCTCTTAAGATTTTAATAATGATTACAAATGAGACCAATCTGAGCTTACTAACATAAAATGTTCTCAAATGACAAAATATTTTTTAAAAGGTCAGAAACATGAATTTTTAAAAAAAAAAAAAAAAAAAAAAAATGAAATTTAAGAGGGTCAGGTAGCATGTGCGCTGATTTGATGTGTAATCACTCAAATAATGGATTTACCCAGGTATACACTGATAGATTCTTCAATGACATGATTTGATTTGGATTTATTTTCTGAATCGTAAATCCTTTTCACGAGAGAATAAGGGTGTTTTAATTTTACACCTTACCAACTTAAAAACTTTCCCTGGCTAAATTTAAAAAAAAAAAAAAAGGTTGACCCCCCAATTATACAAATCAAAGATCCAATAAAGATTATTTACTTTTCTTTATCATTGTGCAGAATCACAAAAACAACAATAATTTGTACAACAAACAATTATATATAGATATGTTCTTTGTTTCAACGAATTTCTTCCGGAGGACCATAAATATATTAAGAGTCTGATCTAGTGAACGACAACGAAAAGACAGCCAAATAAAATAAAAACGACACGACTGCACGCGGCCCGCCATCTTGCCGAACTGTTTATACGACACGCAAAAGGGGCACAAGTAGCACTTCACACAAGGACATAAGTCACAAAGTCCGAACTCTCTCTCTCTATGTATATATATAGAGAGAGAATTTTCATGCCCAAATTTCTGTGAGACTTAAAAGTGCTCAACTAAAATTTTATGTCATTCATTGATTAGGTTACACCATTTTACAGTGTATACACATGGACACGGAAAACAATCCCAGTTGCTCGCACAGAGGCGTGGGTGGACGGCAGGTGGCGACACTCACGCGCTCAAGCGAAGTACATGACCTTCTTGGTGTCTGCGTGGACGGTGATGGCGCGCGCCATGGCCCCCGGGGTGCGGTCCTCGCTGCACGCCGATTGGTGCGAGCCCTCTCCGCTGCAACACACCCCCCGTCGTCCTCGCAACGCCCGTGCCACCCTGTGGTCCGTGTCGGAGCACCGCGCAACACAACACACCATACAGCACCGAGATCCACGTTGTGGCGTAGCCAGGATTTGTGTATGGGGGGGTGTTAAGAAGCATGTCTCCCCCCCCCCCCCCCCGTATAAAAAGCGGGGGGGTCCTCCCCCGGGAAAAAATTTGGATTTTAAGGTGTAAAAAAAGTGCTATTTTAGCAGTTTTCGGCACTTAAATTTAAATATTGTAATGGTAATTTTTTTTTATTAATTTTTAATATGAAATTTGTTTGAGTGATGAATAAGAAATTAATTAAAGATTTGGTGCTAAGAGGAGGGGGGGAGGGGTTTTGAACCCCTAACAACCCCCCCCCCGGCTTCGCCCCTGCGTGGAACTAAGTTTATCCAAAACATATTAAAAAAAAAGGCGTGTGTGTGTGCATGCGCCATCTTTCAATGTTTGAAATTCAGAGGATGCCATTTCTCAAAAAAGAATGGATCAGAAAAATTAATTTAATTACTTTATAGTGTGCATCAATAACTGAATCACATGTTTACACTGCCCATGCTCTCTCTTTATTTTTATGGTTATAAATATATATATATCTGTTTTAAACTAATTTAATACAAATTATTTCATCATAAAATTAAATGCAGAATATTGATTTAACTACTATATTGGTGGAGTAAGTGCTACATAAAAGCTTTTTCAAATGAAATAATAACACAAAAATCTTATTTTTATTTTAAAAAAAAATTGGACTAAACATAAAATCTTGTCCATACGAATGGAAGCAAATGATTGGTGGAAAAATTCACTTGCAATGGTTTCAACGGTCATGTGCAGTACAAATCATTTCGTTATCTTTTGGAAAAAAGGACATTTTTAAAAATTAACAATAAATAGAGTATATAACTTTAAAGATAAAATTATTATTTTTTTTACACAAACACTCAATGGTATATGCAGTAAGCATAAGTTATAAAGGGAAATATTAACATAGGGATGTATGAAAGTGATCAAGGGAATAATTTTGTGAACTTAATAAGAGGGAAAACTTATGTGGGAAAGTCTTTAAGTGGGTTCTACTGTAATTTGAATTTCTGTGCTTTGTGGTGTATTAACTTGAATTTTGGTGTTATATGGCATATTGACATCTGACATGATTTCCTTTGTTATTTTGGTTTTATCGCAATTCATCATATAATCTTAACCCTAACTATAGTGTAGTGAATCCACAAAATAACAAGTGGCTCTGATCACACCGCGTCTACAAATACCTGGTGAACCAATTTCCTAACTTTTCAGTACCTTTTACTAGATCTTACCATTTTTTTTATAACACTGGGTTTTATTTTTTATATATATATAGACACACACAAAAAAAAAAAGCAAACATAACATAAAATAGAACTACCATTCAAAGTAACATGCTAATTTTTTATGTTACAGTGCTAGAACCTTCTCAGCGATATTAAGGATTGCAGGCTTTCACCGTCATTGCTTGGTCTCTTGAGCTGTAGCCACGTCGCAGGCAAAGATCATGCTGATGTTTCAGGGGACCTTGCATTCGCCATCTTCAAGGTAGTAGTAGGCCACTGCTAACCTGACGGAAGTCGCCTGCACAAGGTCCACCGAAACGTAAGCAAAATTTACACCTTCGACGTGGCTTAATACCCGGAAGCCAAGGAAATTCTCTTTTCGATAGATAATAATTTCCTCATGTTCCAAGAGAACTGTCTCAAAACTATTTTAACCCTTTCCCGCCTGGCGGGACTCGTAAGTCCCACAATGTCTGAAGCCCCATAGAAACAGCGTGTGCGTGTTTGAGACCACGCGCTGCCTGTCGGGACCTCCGGGTCCCTGCGTAGCTCCGCCCTGCCAGTTGTCGAAGAAGTTCGATCGACAGCCGAGAGGTTGCAGCGCTGCACCAGCCTGGAGCGCCGCTGGACGTACGATGAATGCCCGTCAGGACTTAAAAAGTCCCAATCATTAAAAAATATATATATTAAATATAAATGAAAAAAAAAATTTGGAAGAAATTATGGTCTGCTTTTATGCCTACTTAAATATAAAAATTACAAAAATTCAATTTTTTTTTTTTTTACATTTCTAGGCAGGAAAGGGTTAAGCAAAGTGCGTGGCTGTGTGAACTGAAGCGAGGCCTCGAAAGACTGATCTTTCAGCGCTGCAACCCCGAAGCAAAGAATTTCCTTTTCGATCGATAGTTCCCTGGTGATTTGAGAGAACTGTTTCAAGCCGAGCGCGTGGCTGTGTGACTCGAGGGTTGCCGCACCTGTCGTGCTCCTTCTCGACGAGGTGGTAGCGGGCGCGGAAGGCCACCAGGTGGGCGTAGTAGGCGGGCGCCGGGATGGACACGGAGCGCGTGCAGCGCACGTACGTGTGGCACAGCTGGTACGTCAGGCACTGCAGCTCGTCCGAGTCGAAGTGGTTGTCGTCCCACAGCACGTGGTAGTGGCTGGGGCGGCTCGTCCCCTGCGGACACCGGCCCGCGGCGGCTACTGACCTGACCCACAGTCACTACACACTTCTGCGAAACAACGTTTCCCAAGTGGAACCTCTTTGCCGAGGGGGGCCACGACTTCTGAGCATTACCAATATTCAGATTACACGAGGGGAATTTTTAAGTATGTGGCGAGGGGTCGTTACCACAACGCTGAAATACCGTTAACGCCGAACGTCAAAAATTGACCACCAAGCCGACAGCTAGAAAACTGCTGTGTACCACAACGCCAAAATAACAAAAGAATGAATTTGTGTGTGTGTTTCTTAAATGTACCTTAACGCCGAAATACCACAATCAAACCTAACCTAGCGTAATATAACCTAACCTGACCTAACCTTTGTGGCAGTCCTGCAATGACATTTTTAGGCGATAGTGTATTTCGGCGTTGTGGTACACAGCAGTTTTCTAGCTGTCGACGTTGTGGTCAATTTGGCATTTCAGCATTGTGGTGAGTCGGCAGGTTTTCTTGGCCTACTCCCGTTACTCCTGCCCAGACATTCCTACAATGCTTACCTTGTTACTCCAATCAAGATTTCATTGCTTTATTTCTACTTTCTCAAGCAATTTTCTTTTTTAAAAATTTGAGAATTCAGGGATACTATTTTTTGTTAAAAATTATGTTTATTTATAAATATAGCGTATTTAAACAAATATGGCACTTACTTCGTCAGAATTGTAGTTTTGACAGTAACACACATTAACAGTGTTTTATATTAAATATTAAGTTATTTTTTATTTGGATATTCTTTTTAGTATTGTAAATGTTTGTACCAGCATTCGCGGTTATACAATAAATGCTAATTAATATTTTTGGTTTTTTGAGTTAAGACTTATTTTTTTTTACTATTTTTATTTTTAGGTGAAATTGAAATATTTATTAATCTTTTGTTTTGATTCTTTGAAATTTAAAGTTTAAACTAGGATTAGATACCCTATTATTTTATATGTTAAATTTGACCAGGGTAGTATTAGATATGTTCTTTAAACCTAAAGAATTTAGTGGTGTTTCAGTCTTTTTTAGAGGAATTTGTCCCTTGATCGATAGTCCTCGTTTGATCTTTCTTAATTTGTTTAATTAGTATGTATACCGCCGTTATAAGTTTATTTTTTAAGAATTTAATTTACTTAATATTTTATTTCAGGTCAAGGTGCAGCTAATAATTAAGTGGTGATGAATTACAATATTATTTGAATATATGGATTTGAATGATAATATATTTAATGAAGGTGGATAATAGTAAATTTAACACTAATAAAATATTTTTGTTTATTAAATTTAATAAATTTAACACTAATAAATTTTGTTTTTAATTATGTCACACAAATAAAGCAACTAACATTTGTATTTTTGAAAAATATACCAACCCAAGTCATGTAAAATTAGTTACCTGCTTAAAGGCTCAAGATAAAAGTAAAATTAATTTTATTCATTTACATTCAATCTATACAGTTTGGTACAAACTTTGTCCTAAATAAATGACATTCATTAAATTTCATGACTTGAAAAACTAAATATAGGTGATTTGATTTCTCATAATATGTTCATTAATTCCATGACAAGTTGCACTTCAGTGCTATACAGCCATAAAGTTGTTTGATGTGTAAATTATCTTTTCAAGACGTTTTCAAATGTCTTTATGTGTTTGTCTTCATCGCTGCTAAGCAGGGCTAGTTGGCATCATTCATGTTTGGTTATGTTGATTTCATATTGAGCATGCGCACATAGATGAATATCGATAGCTCGCCGCTTGCATACAATACGCATGCTCTATCTAGTGCCATATTAACTACATTTTGATAGCCCACTCTATTTTGTGGTTTTTGTTTTTCTATTTAAAGTCAAACAAAATGCTCTTGGTTGCATGACTTAATAAATTTAAACTATTTTGCATGCTTTTGTATACTCAACCTTTTACATAAACGTACTTTCCACGAATAGGTTTTGTTTTTAAGAATAACTTTAACGAACAAAAAATGTTTAATTCTGAATATAAGTTACATCTCTACTAATTGTGTTATGTATTATTGTCTTGTGTTGTGGACTGTGGTTTTTTTATTTGTAGTTTTGGAAAAATTATTTTGTGTATGTTTTCTGATCTTTGGCTACGAAGACTGTTGGCGGACAGATTTTTTTTTTTGCCATTATATAACATTTAATTATAGTGTCTGAACTTACTGTTATTCTATTTGCTTTGTTTTTTCTGTGCTGTGAAACTATACCAAACAATTAATTAGTGTGTTTGTCGAGAATTAAACTTTTATTTTATTATTATTATTATTTTTAAATAAAACAAACACGTGTGTCTACTTAGTCTAAACTTTATATCACACATAAACTTATGTTCAAATATTTAATTACTGTCTCATTGACTATTAGAAAGGATGAAAAAAAAACATGTATTTTGAAAAAAACATAAAACCTTGCTGTATTTTCCATGTGCAACACTAGCGCGAGCCGACGCAGCTGTAAACACACCTGGATGCCCTGGTGGCTGCACAGGTAGAAGTCGAACTCGGTGGGGTGCGTGATGCCCACGTCCACCGTCGTGCCGGCCGGGATGTTCCCCGACTTGCCCGACTGCTCCTTCTTGTCCGCGCAGAACAACCTGCACGCATCGGCGCCAGGGGGCACACATTACAACCCACCCAATACAAGACACTCGCACATTTCATCCCGTGATTTATTTTTTCACAACACGCACTACAGTAGAACCTCGACGATACGTTCCCGTTTCATACATTTTCCCGTGTCATACGCGGATTAATTTTGGTCCCGCCGAAAGTACTATATTTACAATGGTTTACTTTTCCGGAACATACACTTATAAAATCATTCATTTCCTATTTCATACGTTTTTACAAAGCGGAAAAGTTCTAAAATTCACAATTTTTTTTTTGTTAGATTCCTCCTGATAAACTACGTTTTAATGCTTTTATTTTGAAAAACGTTCATTGTTTACCTTCGCAAACGTAAGAAAATAACTTTATCGCACCATAGATATGGATAGTATCAGGAAGACTGTGCACTTTGCTAGTAGCATCTATGGCCAGCACCAAGCGAGACTAGTGGCGCAAACTAGCAATGATGATGAAAATGGTGCACGCGCTTTACCAAGGTACGGAACTCATATTTGTGCATTCATTAATATTTGAACTGAATATACCCGTTTGTTATTGTTTTCTTACGATCGGATTGTTTTGTCTTTTACGTTTCTCAAGTTAAAATTTTATTGAAAATTGTTCTGTTGCATAAAGTTGTTTGTAAAATGAAACAAACAAGCAAAAATTTCTGGTTTTCTTTTTATAATAGCCTATTTTTTTTATTTCTAGTTTAGTCTTGGTGACTTTCCCCCCCCTCCAAGAAAGGACTTCATTACATTTTGTAAGGCCACTGTTTCTCATGTCAGCTTTACTTGATTATGGACTGTATTTTACATTTCTGGTGGTTTTATTATATGTACAGTAAACTCTCGATTATCCGTGTTAATTGGGACCTTCCGATGCCCCGGATAATTGAATGCCCATAAAAATCCCCGGATAATCAGTTTCACCACTTAAAAATGGTGTATTTACTGGCAAAAGAGGGTCTCTTCAGTAGAATTATGAGTACAAAGGCTTTGTATACCGTCCCAGCTTATTGGACCGTAAACAATACTGGCACTGTGTTGCCGCCATCCTTCTCCTGTCCCCTTTATTGCTACGGGAGGGAGAGCGGTGACAGTCCCAACTCAGCATCTCCCTCCACCCTTTTAACGACCTAAACCAAACATACAAAGCATTGTCAACATCTGCGTGGGTAGATGTTTTCATGCTTTTACGTTTAGAAGGCCCTGCCACACTGTCTGATCTACTAGCAAACTGCAAAAGTTTTTCTTCACTTTTATTAATGTCTCGCACGGTTTCCAATTTCATATTCCTGTGCTAATTTCGCGGCAGTTTCTCCTTTTTTTAACCTGTCCACAACTTCTAACTTCTCTGCTATTGTCAGCACTTTACGTTTCCTTTTACCAGACATTATTACAAAAACAAATGTGCCTGGGAGAACTGGTGTTAATAACTGCGTGAAAAAAGCCTCTTCCAGCCGTAAGGAGTGTGGAAAAGTAAAAGAGGTAGAGGGACCTTTTTTTTTTTTTTAGCGTGGCGGGGCGCTGTGAAAAGAAAATTTTAAAGGGGGGGTGGGGGAGGGAGTTGAGCCGGAAGCAGCAGTCACGGCATTCCTTTTTGGTTTAAAGTGTGACAAATTGACGGGTGAAGGTGGTGGGGGAACGAGGGTCTGAAGGGTCAGGTAAAAGGCTTTCTGACACAGCAGTAAAAAAAAAGCGCGCGGCGTAGCCACACCCGGTCTTTTTTTTACAACTTCATAAAAAAATCAAGCACGGATAACCCGAAAACCGGATAATCCAGGCCCGGATAATCGAGAGTTTACTGTATATATAATGATGAATTCATATGTTTCATTAATATAATGCAATTATTTACACATTATGTATTTAAGTTTAATCTGACATTGTGCTGGTATGCTAGATTGAAATTTTTTTTTATTATTGCCATTCCCTTTTCATACACTTTTCCGCATCATAAGACCATTTTTGTGCCCTCCGTGTGACAGGGATTCTACTGTATTTAAATACACATGATGACTTTCGATAAACGCTTAAACTTGGAGGGGTTGACTTAAATTAGAAGTCAATAGTTTTGCAGTAAGATGGGTATTAAAATGTGTGTGTGTGTGTGTGTGAGGGGGGGGGGGGGGGTCACCTTACATTCGGTGTAATACCGTACTTTGCAAGAGTAACATAGATTTCATTAACAGAGCATTGTTATTCCTTGAATCACTTCAGGAACATTACATAATAGTTAGGGTCAATATTTTATGGTTTTATTTTTAGATTTATTTGATTTTTTTTTTTAAAAAAAAAAAGAGATTTGCATGTTATTGTTTTTATTCAAACAAATTTTCTTTTCTCATAAGACGGTATATTATTTAACAAATAAAAAAAAAATATTTTTTCCCAATACTTACTTCAACAAAAAGTCACAGTTTTATTGATGCATGATGCACTTTTATAGTAAAATACTTTGTAATAAACACATTTATTTGGAACAGAACTATACACAAAAATGAAAATAAACAGGCAAATTTCAAAAACTGTGCCGTCATCAATGTAAATGTGTTACTAATAAGATATGCAAAATTAAATATTTTTTTTTTGCATGATTTAGTTCTTTTTTTTTGGTACTCTCTTTACGGTAAATGAATCACATTCACAGAATTTATTATGATAAATATTATGTAAATTTTTGTAATTTGAGTTAAGTTTTTACAAATTGTTGCTTGAGTTCGTGATTTATGTTACATTTCGGTGCAAAATGATGTATTACCTTCAATTGTGGTGTAGTTAACGTTTTATCACAATTCCCCAAAAACAATCTTGTCACTGTTTGTATTTGTAATGTATTCTATATTACAGGCAGGGCTGGCGAAGGCGCGGAGGCCGACGATACCTGGTGTGATGTCTCTTCTGCACCACGATGAAGGTGATGCCCGGCTTGTAGTCCCCCTCCAGCTTGATGCACGCCTCCCGGATGGCCGTGAGCTCGTGCTGCAGCACCTGCGCAGAGCCGTGTGCCCCGCGCGTCATCAGCCGTTCCCCCCCGCTCCCACCTCCTCCCCTCTCCCGGGCCGGCCGGGAATGCTCGGGGCTTCAGGCCATGCCTTCGTGAAACATTCGCTACGTTCTACGTCGCAAGCAACACAGGCTTAGGGTTTTCCCGTCGCCACGCAAACAACAGCCGGTTATTCTTCTGAGAGGTTATTTCGGCAGTTGCGGTCTTTTTAAACCGGCCGCTCCCACTTCTCCCGGGCAGCCTTCATTTCGCAGACGAGAGAGCCACACCCGAAGTTCCCCCGAAGTTCACGCTCGCTCCCCCCCCCCCCTACCCCAACGGGTGTATCTATTTGGGGGGGGGGGGAGGAGAAAACAAAATATTTGCGGGCATTTATCCTCCAAATGTGCGGGTTTAACTTTAGGTTAGCTACATTATAAATACTTTAAAACACTGTGGACGGTTGGTCATGTCAGGTAAGTATAGCTACATTTAAAAATACTGTAAAATAATTTTATGGTTGCTTAGCAAATTAACTTTTTAATAATATGTAGCTATCCAGCGCTAGGGAAATCGTTTACATGATTTCACAGTATCTTTAATGTAGCTATCCTAACCAAATCAACCGTCCAACAATTTTTTAAAGTATTTATAATGTAGGTAAACCTAACCTAACTGACCATTAGTTATCATGAGTTGTCCAGAATAAACATTCACGGACACTCCTCTAAAAACAATTACAAATAAATACTGTGTTGCCTTGTTTATGGTCTTTCCTCTTATCAACACTGCCATATTTATTTACAATAAAAAAAAAAACCCTGAAGATGCACAATCGGGCGTTTGGCTCTCTCGTCTGTGAAAAGAAGGCTTCCCACACGTCCGCAACCGTCCTCGCCACGCGAATACCTTAGTGAAACATTCACCATGTTCTACATCACAAACAATACAAGCTTAGGTTTTCCCGTCGCCACGCAAACAACAGCTGATTATTCTTCTGACAGGTATTTCGGCAGTTGTGTCCATGTTTTACCAGCATAACTGACCCGTAAACCAACGTTTTTAATATTTCTGACGATTTGTTTACTTTATTGTTATAAAAAGCCACTTAATGTTCTTTTTTTTTTTACCTGTTTGTGTAGGTTTGCCTTTAGCGTTGCTTTCACATATTTCTATTAAATTTGTAACTGTGTATTAACATATTTTTTTTTCTTTGCCACGGTTCTTTGTTCTGAAAACGAGCTCACGTAATAGTTTGGCAGTTACGTAATAATCAAGAGACGGATAGTTTGGTGAGTGACTCTGGACTTTGGTCTAAGTGGCTGTTGCCATCCGCCAGAAAATGTCTGATATGTTCCCAATGTGTTTTGGTGATTGGTTTAAAATGAGGTCACTCTGTCCTTACTTCAGAGGAAGAGCGGACAAGGCAGCCATGTGATCATTGTACTGAAAGGTTGCGGTCGGAGGATGGTTCTAAAATAATATAATTATATAGTTTAGAAGCAAATTTCACAGCCGCGGTCCGGGCTGCACCAATTATCAACATTTTTGGACACGTTCTTTATAATTAGTCGACTGCAGTCGTCAATGTTAAGCCCGCAACAAGTTTAAACTTTGTTTTAATTCGTAGTTCAAGGGGGGAAAAAAAAAAAAAAAATTGTTTGAATTTTTCACCATGAGAAAATAAAATATTATTTATATTAACATTTATGGATTACATTTTTGGCTTGTTTCAACGTAAGTGTAGAAACACAGTAGCTGCTTAAAATGTTTCTTTTTTTTCCTGTCGATTGTATGAGTGCTTGGTGAAAGAGAAGTTCCCCCCTCCCCCTACATAGTACATATAATTTTTTTTGTGCCATGTCTGGGCTGACACTACACTACAATACACACACACACACACAGAGTGCGTGTGTGTGAGAAGGATAGGCAAAGGGGACAGATCACTCACTGTGGATTATATACCAGAAAAATTTTTTTTTGTAGGTTGGGAGTCTGCAACCGACTGCAAACATGATTCAATTCAAAAACTTATTTTTTTTTAAACCTGTGCCATCAAGTCTTTTTTTTTTATAGCATAAGTTAAATCTGTTACCTAGTCACTTTTGTTATACCCGTGATTCTGATACTACTACAAACAATTCCAACTTGAAGGATCGGCAGAACGCCCGGGGGAGGGGGGGGGGGGGGGCTTGAAAGGAGGCTACTAACGTGGAGGAACTGCCCCTCGGACACTCCGTCCCGGTAGAGGATGATCCTGTGGGGCTTGTAGCCGCTCGTGCTCTTGTAGAACATGATCAGCAGCTCCCTGCGACAACCAATCAGGACACACACGTCACTGCAGGGCCACCACATGGCCACGCTACACAGTACGAAACACACACAAGTGATACCTACAATAACACTTTATTTGTACATTTTCAATCATGACTTGTTTGATTGCGATAAAACCAAGATGACACAGAAAAGCACGTAACTAATCAGCATTTTCAATTAAAACTTAACTCCAACGACATAACCTCAGCTTTTAAATCTCTAAATAAATAAATTTAAACAAATTGGAAAAAAGTTTACTTTTTAAATCTTGCAACTGTTATAGTTACCGGATTTACCATGTTTGGGTCGCACATTTTATTACTGAATTTCAGTTTTAAAAATGTAGTGCGATTCTTATGCCAAAATTTTTTTTTAAATTGCAGTGTGTCTTTGAGTGTGTGTGTAAATAACTATCCTGTGTTGATTTTTAGCAAATATGTTACAAGTACAAATTGTTCAGTTAAAATGTCAGAGCAGTGCTCGTCCGCCTGGCCTTCTGAAAAATGCACAACACATCTGAGAGGTGTCCATTCACGAAAAGCTTTTAAGAATACGCTGAGGGCGGAAGAGTAGTTCTGTTTCCAGATTTTGTATTTTAAGTTGTACATTAAAAAGGAGAAGAAAAAAATGGCTAAAATGTGTGTTTTCAGAGTAAAATTTAAGAGTGAAACACCCGGTAGACATTCTTGAAAGCACTCAAGGACCTTGCATTACTCCTTTACATTCATTTATCCGCCATAATATGTCCTGGTCGCTCTATTCAGAGCCTTGTGCTTAGAGGCAACACAGCGCTAGAAATATATTCCGTATTTACCAGCAGAATGCATCAATAATTTTGAGCATGAAAATCTCACTTTTTCACCGCAAGAGTCGCCCTAAAATATGGGTCACACCACATATATACATATATGACTTCCAGGAGAATACAAGTGAAGTCTTTATGGCTCGTGTCTCAGCTTATTTCCGCGTAAGAAACATGGCACCGGTTCTTCGTCTCTCCCCTTTTCTTCCTTCATGGCCCAAGATTACTATTTATAATATGTACTCGTGTTTCCCTTAACGTCTATAGTATTTTTTTTTATCTGTCTCCTTCCCCAAGAGAGAAAAGATGACCCTTGTCAGTTCCTTCTGTAAAAACAAGCGTGCCCTTCACAGCAGTTTTGTAATGGAATGTTGCAGTAGAAGGCGTAGGAAAACTCACAAAAAAAAAAAAAAATGCTTGGATACTGTTGTGCCACAAAAAAACCTGTTGATACACACATGAAAATTGCGCACGGTGCCAGTTCAAAGACATTTACAAAGATGAGAGGGAGGGAGGGAGGGAGGGAGGGACAACCATAAACACTGCTGCATGGCCACACGCATAACCCCCTTCTTCTCCCGTTCTCTGGCCGGTTTATTTTTAGATTATCTTTCCGAGCGCCAGCCTGACAGCCAGCAGATTCAATGCAAAGGCACGTTTCATGATGCTGTACAAGCACTGCCGAGATATTTTGAACCAACTATTTGTCTATTTGTACATACTCGTAACATATTTGTATTAAAAACCAACACAGGCTAGTCATTAACACGCATATTAAACCACACAGTATTAAGTTAATTTTTTTTATACCCAAAATGAAATTAAAAAGCTTAAGAGTTGCAGTACATGTTATTGGCATAAAATATGTGACCCATACGCAGGTAAGTACCAACAGAAATACACCCCTGACCAGGCGGGCCCCCACCATCATTTCAACAAAGTCAATTATAAATTGTTGTTTGTTTAAAACTACAGTAGAACCCGCCTATAATGAATTCCCGTTTATTGTGAATTTCCGTCTCAGTCCCGGCAAAATAATGTGAGGTTATGTATTAATTTATTGGATATAGCGCACAACTTTTGTCAAAGTTGATACGTTTTCCCGTGTACCACGAACAAATTTTGCCGACATAATGCACATTTATCTCAAATATTTTCATATAATTACAAGTTTTTTCACAAAACGTCTATTCTGGATCACATTGAAGTTTTTCTCGGCAATACGCTACTCGATTGTCCACTGTTCATATTATAAACAAGTCGTATTCGAGTGGCCTCGGTAGGCTACGTGTAGCCATAAATGGTGATCAGTTTGGTGAAAATAAAAAATAGTTTTCCCTGCATAATTAAAGAATGGACGAACGCGTGTACATTTAATATGTTATCAAAATTAAACATAAATTACCACCACACGAATACGTATGTACATTATAGCAGCAAATTCAATATTTTTACGTCTCATTTTGATCGAGTAAGGTTCGTAAGACTTCCACTAGATAGAACTCTGTGGACTAAATTTTTCCATAGGAAGTGAAAAAATTTCGTTCCAAATTTAGCAACTGTGATACTAAATGATACGTAGTGATCTTTGATGTGCCAGACTCGTTATTTTTCGTTTATTTACTTTTGACGGTAAAAAGAATTTCGTGTTATTAAGCTGCAAATGTGCTTCAATAAGAAATACGTACATAAAAATGGGTAAAAAACGTAAGGCATTATCTGTGCGAGATAACTGGACATTATTGAAAAGATAGACTCCAACCCCACTGTCCCGCACGTGTTAATAGCAAAGGAACTGGGAATTGCAACATCCACATTAAGTGCAATATTAAACAAGCTGAACAATCTTCTTTATCAAGCTGCGAAAACGTCACAGAGTATTAAATGCCTGAAAAAAGGATAATACGCCGATGTCCAAGAACCATTAGGAAGTTTGTACATGTATAGTTCATTAAAAATAATATCTGCATTTTCTCATAAAACTGTTGTTTTGAGTATTTCCATTCGTTCTTTTCTTGGCTTAGGCCTATGTGTAGTTAAGATTTTGCTTTTGAGTATGTATTGCCAATATTAAAGTTTCCCCTCTATAGTGAACATATAAACTACTCCCTTCAGATTCGTTATAACAGGGTTCTACTGTATGTTTTTAGAAATTTGCAAAGCAGCTCCTATAGACGTCTGTTTAGCAGTACCGGTAGTCGACGTTGATGCCGCACATTTTTTTTTTTTTAATGAGTTGCGTTAGAAACCTGTTTTAGGCATGTGTATCGACGCATCCAGTCCACACGAACCTTGCAAAACTTACACATTATTATTTTATCCTAAACATTAAATATATAAAATCCTTCCTGCTTCATCTCTCGTTCTCGATCGAAAACCGTAACTGTTGTCGGCATCTTAACACAAAAATAAGCACTACTAACTAGATGCTTGGAAATTAATAACGAGTAACCGAGACGTCATAAAAAAAACACTACTGCAAGCGTGCAAGCTGCACCGTAAAAACATTTATGCCGTAGTGGCATGCACACGAAAAAATATTGTGTTCGGCCAGAATGAAACTATTATGTAAGCGTAAATATTGTGTTCGCTTCGGTGCGCTAGAATTTTTGAGAACTAATACCAACTACACGAAAATTGTGTTCGTAACGCTGCTACATAGCGGCAACGTAAATATACACGTTTGCTGCCATGTTGGAACTACAATCGAATTCGTTGCGCGATATCAATACAATCTATAGTAAGATTATTTTCAGTATCCGACCAATGTAAACATTCTTGGTGACGGAAATTATGTGGATTTCGCGCAAAGTTCCGTGTTTTGTGAAAAAATAGCAGATTTTGTGAAAACGGTGAAATAGTGCCCAATTTCGCGCTATTTCGTGTATTTCGCGGTTCACTATTTTCTGGGGTCCCTACTCATAACATATTTATTAAAATTCAACACTGAAAAATATTTACGCACATATTCAACCACACGGGATAATATTACAATTTATTTACCCAATAAGAAAGAAAAAAAAAAAAAGCACCTAAGGGTCTGGCAGTACATGTTGTTAAACAGGTAGATAAGGTGTCCCACCGAGTCTCACCAACACAAATACCCACGGCGGTGACGCGGCCGTGCTCACCTGACCATGAAAGATGAATCACGCCCGCGGAAAATAAGCTTGGAATTACGGTTAAGGTTATGTGAGAAGTGTTATTGGCGAGAGCAAACATCGGTTATGAAAATATCGTAAGTATTTACCAATATTACCAATATCGAATATCGGGCCATCACTAAATAATATTACAATTTATCTACCCAAAATGAAAATGGAACAGCTTCAGAGAATCGCAGTAAGAAGCGTGACCCCACACGCAGGTAAATACAAATACCCACAGGGATACACCCCCGACCAGGCGGAGGCCGGGCCTGTACAGACGCCGGACACGGCCGTGCTCACCTGACCATGCTGCTCAGCTCCTGGATGATCTCCTGCCGGTGCTGCTGCACGCGCACCGTGGCGGCGTAGCGCGAGGGGTGGGCGTCCATGGAGCCCACCACCGCCGCGATGGACGGCTTCTTGTTGTCGCCGGCCGGCGGGTGGGTCACGTCCGCCCCCAGGAATATCACCGGCTCGTTGAACACCTGCGCCACCACACCGCCGACCCCTCATCACCGTCCCTCCGCCACGGGGTCACCCCTGGTCGCGACCGTCTCTCCGGGGACGAGACGCCCCACCGCACGGGGTCACTATACGAGGAGCTCCCGCTAAGATCACGGTCGGGGAAATTGTTTTCATTTTCTAACTGGAAAAAGATTAGTTGCTTCTAGCGAATATGAAATTTATTTTTTTCCCCTTTACGTTTACTCTTTTTTTTTTTTTTTTTTAAATTTTGCTTACTGTGTATATGCATAAAAAATATCACCCTGTGGTATTAAAAAATAGTAGTAAGAAAATTTTTCGGCTGAAAGATCTTGAAATTAGTTGGACGGTCATCCGGGTGAAAGGTGACAAAGTCACATCTCGGCGATTTTTCAGATTCATTCCAGCAATAAACTCTTTAAGTATACTTAGAATATGTAATGCATTTTTTAATCATTGGCAAATATGTTGGTGAATAAAAGAATAATGCAAAGAAAAAAAATTAAAGAATTTAAATTCAATTTTTTATTATCAAAGAGTTTTTTTTTGTTTCTCCTGCAAAAAAGTGTGAATTCTTGACTTGTTACGTTTCACCCGGAGAACATCCGACTGATTTCAAGATCTTTCAGCTGAAAATTTTTCTAACCACTTTTTTTAATACCACAGGGTGATTTTTTTATGCATATACAGTAAGCAAAATTAAAAAAAAGAGTAAATGTAAAGAAAAAAATAAATTTCATGTTTCGTACTGAAACTGTTACCAGATAACATGAAAGTCAAAATCGATAGCCGGACGTCCGATGACGCCGGTACCAGATGAACCACTGAGTCCTTTCCTGGTGGCCACCAGGATCGCTCGAGTCAATGGCAGCAAAATGGCGCCATATTTTGAATTTTGAAGCGTCCAACACTTTGGATTAGTTAATATAAATCTAGCATAAGCACCATTTACAAATCCAACATTTCATATTCGCTAGGAAGCAACTAATTTCTAAGTTAGAAAATGAAAACATTTCCCCGACATAATTTCTACAACCATGATCTTAGTGGAAGCTCCTTATCTATTAATGCTGGAAACTGAAATGTGGCATAAAAAAAATTGCTGAATGTTTATTCTAATTTATTAATTATGAAATGATAATATAATAAATTATACATACGGAAACACAACCTCACTTATAAAATACACTTGAAAAAGTTTAAAAATACATATTCTGTCACTAATATACACCTTAAAATAGTACATTTTTTTTTTTTTTAAATTATACAGACTTGCATTCAATATCAATCACTAAATTTCTGAACCATTTTACGTAGTTCCGCACGTGCCGCTAGAATTTGCTACCGGAGCAGCTAGTTGACTATACAATCATTATATTTGCAGAGCGAAAAGTTAAACTATATAATGAAACATCTCCAATATAAACGAAAAAGACATAAAAAAAAAAAAAAATACTAAACCCTGGCTTCGATCTAATTTTTTACAAGTAAATTTTTTAAAATACAGCCCATATTGTTAAAATTCATTTAAAAGTCAACACTAAATAGGGAAAGCACGCACCTTGGGCCTGATGCTGGGCACCAGGATGCTGTTGATGCCGCCCAGCTTCACGTTGATCTTGAGGCAGAGGTTGGAGAGCGTCTGCGGGGACGTCTTGTTGACGTTCTTGGCCTGCACGCACTGGGTCGCCATCCCCAGCACCGTGTCGCCCACGCGCTTCACCTCCGCTGCGACACGCCACCGCACACACGCTCCCTCACTCGGCGCCAACTCCGGACAGTTCCCGTCCGATCAACGACGTCGAGGAACACAACCACTGAAGCGGAACTTCCTTGCCGAGAGGGCTACCACCAGTGGCCGACACTCAGTTGAATCGGCAAATGCTAGAAGGGGCCCTCGGTCCAACCAACCCGGTTTCGAGAAGAAAAAAAAATAAAAAATGGGGGTTTGTCTGTAAAGTCAGTTTACAGACGATAATTATACGTGATAACGTCATAAGAAAACATTGATGAAAAATTTCGTTACTTTTTTAATTTTCAAATATTATTTATAGTTTTCCAAAATTTAATTTAAATAATTTGTTTTAAATATAATCACGAACAAGTAGTTATAGAAATAAACTGAAATCAAATCAATGTCAATAAATTGTTAATTCGAAATGACGAAATTGTAGGGAATAGCGGGGGAACTATGAGAGAAGGGGAATATTCAGGTCCGTCCATGGTGGGGGAAACCAGGAGAGGAAGAGACGGCAAAAGGAGAGGTAGAAATGATGCAGCATACTAGCATAATTTAGCGCTCACATTATTGCATATATAGATATATTTTTTTTTCATCTGCAAACTTAGCCAAAGTCCTAAAGCTATACCTAATACTAATAAGCAAAAGTTTCACTTCAGTTGCACATGTTTTTAAAAACACAACCTTGATTTATATATTTATGTATTTTTAATGCTTTTAATTCAACCATTTATACAAGCTTGAATTAATTTTTTACATTATAAATTTAAACTTTTTTTTTGTTAAGGCCACAGTTATAAGAAAACAATTACCATTTGTCAATTTATACATGTATACTTACAACAAACTATAAAGGGGGCGAAAAAAAAATTATTCTTTTCCCATCCAAAAAATATTTCTCTGATAAGTTTTTAGCATCCAGTCCCTTGAAAAACTCTAAACAAAGTTTTACAGTATTCATTTTGATCTCATTCGACATTAAAGACATTTCCCTATACCGTATTTACCTGAATCTAAGACGACCCCCAAACTACAGCCTCGTGTTTTCAGGAAAAAAAATATTTTTTGTATTAAACACATGCCAACAAATTAGATATAAAATTAAAAATGTGAATGTTACAAAAGATTTCAACCACCACTTTTGAAATACTGTTAACAGTTTATGTACAAACAGAAATAAATACATATATGGCTGGTACTATAACTGTTGGAAACTGTTAAGAGTTTCATTATGCTGATGCATCATCTTCGTTGTTGTCAATTAAAATAATCACAGCAAGAAAGTACTGTAAAAACCTACATATATTTTTTTTTTGTACAAGAAACTAGTCTATAAGACGGGCGCCATCTTGTGCTATAGAACATTCCAAAAACATCGGTCGTAACACGTGCAGCCCAGTAACTACTGCACGACCCGAAAACATTGACCCGAAATAGGTACATATGTTGACCTAAAAAATCAGTGTATCTGAATCGAAGACGACCCCTTTGTTTTGAATGATAAATTATGGTAAAAAAATGTCGTCTTATATTCGGGTATATACGGTATTTCGTAAACTGTCCACGTCCACTGAGAAGTGGAAACGAGGGAACGGCGCTCACCATACACGGGCGTCTTGCCCGGGAGCACCACGACCACCAGCTGCAGCGCGGCGAACGAGGACTTGAGGTATCGAAACATGGGCTCGACTTGGTCTGGTCCCGTCGCGTACTTGCCTGCGCGGGGGAAGCACACACACGTCACACAAAATGTAATTAAACAAATAAAATGAAGTGAAATTACATGGAAAACGCATCAAAAGAACCCATCCATAACGAAATAAATGTACTCTAACAGAAACGGATTTCAATGATTAGATGAACGAATTGTAACGAAATAAATAAAAAAGAATGGACCGAAATGTGCGGAATAGCTATCTGCTTGAACATATTTATGTGAAACTACCGAAAGAATCTTAAACGATACAAAATGGAAAAGAAATAAATCCACATATACGGAAATGAGACTATGGTATGGAGAACTGCGACGTAAACACCGGAACACAGTAGACCCCCGATTGTCCAGGGTAATGACTGGCAGGAGGTCCACGGATAACAGGAAAACACGGTTAAGGAATATAAAAAAAAAACTAATATTTTTTTTGATCCAGACTATCTAGACAAACACTGTAACACCCATCTCCTCAAAGTAACGCTCTTAATTCGTTCCAGTAAAACAGAGCGCTAGTCACGTACTTTTTTTTCCTTTAACAGAGTATTTTTAATCAAAATAATTTTGTTTTCCAAATAGGTAAGTGATTGCCGACAACCAGTTTTTATCATTTATGAAAAAGTTATATGGACGGTTAGTCCACAAAACCGGATAACCCAACACCTGGATAATCAGGAGTCCACTGTAATTGTATCTATTTTTTTCACGACAGTTTGACAGCAGAATATTATTCTATTGTTTCTGAGAATATACTTGAAAAAATAATGGTCAGTCTTTAGAACACGCAGTACTGAATTTAAAATAAAAAAGTAATTAGCCAGGAAAGACAGCTCCTCACATGAATAAAATAATAATAAAAAAATTTGTTTAAGAAATAGAGTACAAAGGCGTTGCTTCAAAGATGACAAACATCTGGTTTCCCAGTTGTCCTTTTCGTACATGACTTCTGAAAGATATTTCCCAGCATTATTCAATGAAAGTGCACGGATATTTTTGATTCCCGCAAAATTCAAAAACAATAAAGAATGCAAGCCAGTGAGAAAAGGCTACAAGAACAAATTGTCACTTACAGAAACACGGTTGTCCGATGATAGGCATCCCTGCGTCGTTGCTTATCTTCTGCAGCTGCTGCGTGAAGTTCCTTCAAAATAATAATAATAATATTAACTAAAAGCTTAAATACTTATTACTTAACGAATCATGCAACTTTATTCAGTCACATTTATTTAGTAAATTTCTGCTACTAAATCAGCTCTCACAATATTTTTTATCAGGTGGAATTCAAACAAAAATATATGTCTCGAGCATTTGCTGGCATAAAGAAATGCGCACAAGCAAAATATATTATTATTTGATAAAAAATTAGCTTTACAACAAATTATACATACACACACACACATACATGTTTCTAAATGGCCTTCCTTGTTATTAATTGTGGGAATTAAAAACATTTTACTTCAGTTTCATATTTATTCGTACAAAGTCCTCAAAAATGTCTAACATTGTTTCTCTTCCGAAGCTAAGTAAATAGCAAACATTCAGAAGATGACAAGTTTAAAGTTCTCATCAACAGCGAGGATACTAGAGCCAGTAAAACGCATGGTATAAGAAAAGGGACCTTGGGAAAGAATCGGCCGTGGTATATTCTCAGAGGGGAAGACCAAGGGGAGCTGTAGTCAGGACGGCCTGACACGGACTCGACCTTGTATCCTCAGGAACGAGAGTCCAGCGTCTCGTCGCTGCGAGGAGAGAGAGAGAGAGAGAGCAGGAGAGAAAAAAATTTGAGAAAGAGTGTGATAGAAAGAGACCAACAGACAACGAGAGAAGGGAGGAAGGAAGGGCGGAGTACGTGCAGACAAAGAGAGAGCGAGAGAGTATGTGATGGAAAGAGACCAATAGACTATGAGAGAGAGGAGGGAAGGGCAGTGTAACGTGCAGACGCAGAGAGAGAGAGTGTGACGGAAAGAGACCGACAGACAGTGAGAGAAGGGAGAGGAAGGAAGGGCGGAGTAACAACGTGCAGACAGAGAGAGCGAGAGAGAGATGGAGGAAAGGCACGAGACACACTCACCGCAGGGCGTCCTCTCGCACTGTCCTCTGCGGGGCGAAGCAGGCGATGGCCCACACGCGTATCTCCACGCCGGTGAAGAACTGCTTGCCGCGCATGTCCCACACGCCCTGGTTGGGCAGCGCCTGCTGCTTCGTCTGCTCCGTGCCGCAAGACACAAGCACCACCGCTCATTACGACCCCGCGCACACTTACCACCAGGGGCGTAGCCAGGGTGTGTGTGTTTAGGGGTTAACCCCCCTCCCCGCTTAGCACCAAACATTTAATTAAATTTCTTATTCATCACTCAAACAAATTTCATATTAAAATCAATAAAATTTTTTACCATTACAATATTTAAATTTAAGTACACCGAAAACTGCTAAAATAGCACTATTTTACACCTTGAAATCCAAATTTTTTCCCGGGGGAGGACCCCAGGACCCACCACCGCTTTAATACGGGGGGGGGGGGGGCCATGCTTCTTTAACACCCCCCCATACACGAATCTTGGCCACGCCACTGCTTACAACTACTACATTACACGATTTCATTCTCACGTCGGTAAACCATTTCAAAACAGAACGACCATCTCATTCCATCGGATCAACTTTGAGAACGTGCGATTCATTTGTGGAGATTGTGCAACGTGGAACTAATAACCAATTTTTCCTAATCATTTTAACATAGCAAAAAAAAAAAATTGTCATATTGACTGCAATATTATCTCCGTTTATCAATTTATCAAAGGCATAATTGCTACAAAAAAAAAGTGTGTATTTAAATTACACATCAGAATTTGTTAAGTAAAAATAAACAATATAGCAATACATGAAAAAAAATTAATTACAGTAGAACCTCGTTTATACATAATTTAAAGGACCAGGACCAATTTTTTTAAAAAGGTAAAAACAGGGAATATATTATCTTAATATGATGGGAACAATAAGAAGCAAATATACACTACATTAAATAATATGCCAGAGATGCTTAAATATTAAATATGGTGAAAACAATCAATTCATTCAATCTTACAGTTCTTCAAAATTGTTAAAAGTTGAACATGAAATTTTCGGTTCTTGAGTAAGAGTTGTACACGTAGAAGTCCACTTTTTATAGTGAGATTTTCTTACACAATTATTTTTTTGGACTTAGTGTATAATCACGTGTTAACATTTAAATAATTTCAGATTTTTATTGGGAACAAAAAACTTCTTTCAATTAGATTGTTTACATTTAGGCAAAAAAAAAAAAGTAGGTTTACAACAAATGAAGCTGTGTAGAAACCACACTCAATAACGTATAATAAATAAACTTTACACTATTCACTGTCAACTTTCATTGTTCAGTCTAAACTGGTTCGCTATTAAATGCAAAGCTGTTGCAACATAAACTGCAAGAAAAGCTTTTGCATGAAGCGGGAAAGTAATTCATTAATACTAGACCTGTGCAAATATTAGAATTACTTGGAAATAACAAATATCTGACATAGCATACCTCAAAAGTTATACATATGTTCTCTGTTGAGGATGTCACTTGTGCAATAGAATTTTTTTTGATGTTTTAATGGGACTTCAAAATCAAAAACACGAAAAATAAGTTATAAAATAATAAACATGCAACAAGTATTCAAAGTTTTTTTCACCACTATCTCACTAAACAGTTACAGAAAAATTGTGCGAGTTATTAAAAAAAAGTTGTATTTGTCATTTTTAAATTGAAAACAAAAATTTATTTGCATTCATCTCATCACACAAAATATTGTGATCACCGCACCAGAAGTGGAAAAAATAAATTAACGTCAACAAATCATGGACTAAAACACCACACACATGGACACTCCATTGCGGTGGACGTTAATAGTAAACCTCATAGTTTCAAGGGCATATAAATTGACAGTTATAATCAATCTAACACAATGTGATACAGTAGCAGCTTCCTTGCTGTATGCATCTATGACGAAACAGATGTTGCAACAAAAAAAAAAAAAAAAATGATTACAGATGAAAATAGCAGAATTTGTGTTTAAATCTGATAATTGCACAGGCCTAATTAATACTGCAGAGAAAAATAATCTCAGGAATTCATAAATCCCAAGTACGTAAAAAAAATTTGGTTCTACAGTAATGCCTATGGCTATAACACATAAAATAATGGCTACATAATATAATAAATATATTCTAACTTCTGAAGTAAAACTATCAATATCCATTTCATAAATGTAATACTGAATCATTCAAATATAAGATGCACTTTTTTTTGTGACTCAAAAAAAAAAAGTGGCAGAGAATGCATATTTATTCTATTATATGATCTGCTAATTTAACGATTTTTTTGAGATTTCAAAAGGGGTAAACACGTCAGCATTGAAGGGCTAGTAAACTACTTAAAAGACATAATACACAAATTTCAACCTACGACTTTAACAAGTTGATATTATCTTTGAAAGTCCTTTTTTCTTTGTTTGGTCACCGTATTCCTGTTGTGGAACATTATATGGTGTTTATATCCTGTTCACAACGGCAATTTTTTTTCTTAATTTGTGTTTTTTATAGTTATCTTCTATAGACATACACGTTCTTAGCAATGGCGTATGTCCAAAAGCTTACATCAAGTAATGTTTGGACTTGTGTATGATTGGACTCGTGATGTTTTTAAATTTGTGTAAATATGTTAGGACTTTTGAGACATTCCTTATATCAAGACTGTGTTCGAACTTCCCGCGCTACTGGGGCTGCAGTAGCGCCACTAGCTGGCAGTGCCGGCAACTAGTCAGTCTCTGTTATCGCGCCGCCGCGGTCATTCGTTCCGTCAGGAAGATGGTGTTACCAGTCCACAGTCAAAACAAGTAACAAGTCGATACTTTACATCAGTGATGGCCAACTGGCGGCCCGCGGGCCAGATCCGGCCCGTGGTAACGTTTTATGTGGCCCGCAAAAACTATCCGTCGAGACGAAAACACACTTATGCAACGGCTGTACAATAGCTGGAAAATTTCAAAAATAGATGTGGATTTTAAGTCGTTGGTGAACTGTGTCCAAAAGCCACAGTGCTCTCACTAAGTACTAGAAAACAAAAAAAATTATAAGGGCATTTATAAAAGGTGTCTGTTTTTTAAGAAATTCTTAGAATTATTTTTCTCTATTTAGTCAATTGTAATAGAGTTCATAAGTAAAAGTAAACAGAACATACGAAACATGTTTTTTTTTTTAGAATTCTGTAAAATTGTAAAAATTATATTAGTGCGTGGTTTGGCCCTTGAGTGTGCTTTGAAGTGCTATGTGGCCCCTGAAGTCAACGAAGTTGGCCATCACTGCTTTACATAATTTAAAACCAATACTCGTGGTTGAAGGTAAAAAGGATGCATCCCACATCGGAGCGAACGCGGCATGCGACGTAGGGCTAGGTCTAGAGCTAGAGAGTAGAGAAATGGTGAGAGACCTGTCCGCTGAGCGAACTAACCCTGCCCCCGTACTGGAGCTTGGGCGGGGGCAGCACGCGTCCCCGGACCTCCATCATGCTGTTGCTGATGGTCAGCCCGAACTCCTGCACGTAGGCGTCGTTGTTGAAGTCGGCGCGCCGGATCAGGTTGTTGATCTCGCGCTCGCGGTCCGGGGCGGACCGCGCCGTCGCCTTGATCATGGTCGACGTCTGCATGTCCGTGAGCTTCTTGATGCAGCGCTGGCCCGCCACGATGTTGCACACCTGCCGACGCGTCACCTCTCTGTCTCCGCTCCCAACTGTTCCGTCTTTACTGCAGGCCAAGTACTGAGGAAAGTTAGTACCTACTTGCTTAAGCCCACCGCACACGGTACAATATTTTCTACTAGTTTTCTTACTAGAATGCTTACTGGTTTCTGTACTGTGTAGGCTACAAGCTGAAACACTAGGTGCGCTACAAGTTTCTGCTGCAAACGATTCTAGCTGCCTTACTAGTTTTGTTAAGAGAATATTCTCCACAACAAATTTTTATTATGATAATTCACATTTTATACTGCATACAAACAAGGCTCTTCTTTGTATGCATTTATTAAAACGAGGAGTTGGTCACTATTCCACTTCTTTCCGTCCACGTTTGTCACGACATGCGCGCTTGAAAGTGTAAACAACCCCTCGTGCTGTTTTCGTTGAGTTCTGATTGGCCACTCCTTAAATATTGGAACACACCCAGCAACGAAAATAGGACGCAGTCTCTTAAGCAAAACCAGTAGCCCAGCTCGTACAGCTACTATTATCCAGTTTGAATTTGAGTAAAGAAACTAGTAGTAGAGCCAGTACGACTCCTACCTTACAATATTGTAAGGAATATTGTACCGTGTGCGGTGGGCTTTATTATCAGAACAAACCCAGGATACTGTTTCTAGTAAAAATACTAACAACCTATTTAGCAGTATTTACAAATGCAACAGAAAACAATTCCGAGAACACCCACAACTGTGGCTAATAAGTTATTCTTACTTAAAATTTACGTATAGATAAAAAATAAACCAATCAAGGAAACAGTTCAAAGTCTAATCAATATTTACAATGAAACTGACAACCTACAGGAAAAAAAAAAAAAAAAACATGAAACTCAGATAATTGTGCAAAAATTTTTTTGTTAACGCAACTTTGGCGCACGATTCAGCATTTGACATATTTGTCTACATAGCACTACAATGTTATCAACACCCCCAAATTGATTTAAATCGTAAATGTGCTTGGAACTTTATCGGCCCTTCATGCTTACCTACTGAATTTTTTGGTTTTGAAAGTCGTCGTCGTCGGTCAAAGTAACACACACACACAAACGCTGACCGAGTTAGAGACGACATATTCCTCCAGTCTAACGTAACATTTTTCTTCTGAATTAATTAAAAATGACCTAACTTAACCTAACATAACCTAACCTTTTTTGACAGAAATAGTTAAAAATGACCTAAACACACCTAACCTAACCTAACATAACCTCACCTAACATAACATAACCTCACCTAACATAACATAACCTAACCTATCAACTAATGGAGACGTTGTCCCCAGGGACCCGGATCGGGACTCGGGCCGCTCACCTCCAGGGGCAGGTAGGTGTGCTTGTGCTCCTGGCCCACCTGCAGGCACGGCAGGTGCGGGTAGCGCAGCTTCATCTTGTACTTGTCCAGGAAGTACTTGGCCACCGTGCACTCCACCGTCTGGCCGTTCTCCAGCTGCAGTGGGAACCTGCGCAGCCGCCGCCGCCGCCACCCTCCGGTCAGGCCCAGACACCTCGCGAGGACATACCCGCATGAAGGCTCACTCACATCTCCGAGTCTGGGCATTAAAATCTTAACACTTTCACAGTTTAAGGGTTGCCCTACGTCTGTCTCCAGTAGAGTACAGGTCAAGTCTTAATGACAGCACACTACTGTTCCTTGTAATTTTATTAATAATAATAATAATAAAAAAAAAAAAGCGCCCTCGACAGAAGTTTTGTCACGGAATGCTGCAGTTCGCTAAAGCGTCGGAAATCTCGCACAAGAGCAAATGTATGGACACTGTCGCATCAACGAAAACAACCTTCCGAGACAAGACGAGATGATCGTACCGTGACCTATTCACGGACATTTGTGATGGGAGAGAGGGAGGGAGAACCGCCACACGCATGCACCTCTGGCGTTTCCCCCCCCCCCCTCCCTCTTGCCTCGCGGCAGCAGACAGCCATGTCACCTATCAGCAGCCGCCTGACAGACGGCAGACTCAACGCAAAGACATAGTTCGTGATGCTTTACACTCACTGCCAAGATATTTTAACTAAAGAATTTATTTTAACTGTAATATATTAAAAAACAAACACACACTAGTTATTTAAGCACATACTCAACGACAGTGCAATGTTAGTTTTTTTCCCCATCCAAAATTAAAAGGGTGCATATGGATCACACTACATGTTGTTAAACAAAAAAATCTGCATAAAATGTGCTACCCATACGTGGATGAAATACAGTTGCATATTTTTTTTAAATGGCAGCATTCATGAAAGTCAGTTTACTCTTTAGTAAGTCAACGTTAAATGCCTGACAGCACAGAAAATTCTGTGGAAGGAATTTGGTTAGAAAAATACTACAGTGGGCCGATTATGAGACAATTGTAACAAAAACAGTAAATATAAACAAATAAACATCTTGGAAAACCGCACAGAAAAACCAGACGTGTTGTCCAAGGCAGTTGTTTGTCTGCTACAGAATTCTTTGTGCTGTCGGAGTAGAATCTCAAAAATTTCTCCCGGAAAAAAAAATTCCGTTGCATTTCAGGTAACACCGAATACATAGTAACGAATACAAAGAAATTTACTTATTTTAATTAATTTTGTATTTTTTTGTGTGTAGTTCTTTCTACCAAAAGTTTGGATGATGAATAAAACAGAGCTTTTAAGTTGATAAAAATATAATCTTGTTTTGTTTTATTCTTCGTTGAGAATGGCAGCCAACAACTTATATACTAAGTACAGTTCCAGATGAGATAATTCTTCTAACAACTACATTACACTCGTCGCTCGATCATGAAGAAGAATAAAAGCGAAATTTAAATGTGTGTTGGAAAAAAAAAAAAAAACCAACAAATATTTCTGGCGCTTGACCAAACATGTAAAAACATTTCCCTCATTTCCCATGACCAAAAACTAAAATTTTTTCTACTTATTTAAAAAAAAAATTTTATTTAAGTATTTTGTAATTTTCTGAAAGAAACACAGAAAATCTATCCTTCACCTTACCCCTTGGCTGGTCTAGTTCAAACAGAGCCTTGTTACGCAATTTTACAGTGCGTATTACTACAAAGCGGGGACGCACCACAACGCCGAAATGCCAAATTGACCACAACGCCGACAGCCAGAAAACTGCTGTGTACCACAACGCCGAAATACACTAACACCGAAAAATGTCATTGCAGGACTGCAAAAAAGGTTAGGTGAGACTAGGTTAGGTTAGAGTATGTTAGGTTATATTACGCTAGGTTAGGTTAGGTTAGGTTTGATTGTGGTATTTCGGCATTAAGGTACATGCAAGAAACACACACAAATTCATTCAGTTGTTATTTCGGCGTTGTTTTCTACCTGTCGGCGTTGTCAATTTTGACATTCGACGTTATGGTGTTTCGTCGTTGTGGTAACGACCCACTACAAAGCACCCCCACCGTCGGCTAGGCAGCGCTCGCCGAAACACCACCGTCCGCGGTCCGGGCGGACGGCGCTACTCACGACTGCATCTGGGCGGGGCGGCGCGTCACGTTGCAGACACGGTACTTGCGCCGCATGGTGCCGCAGTGCGTGATCTCGATCTTCAGCCCCTTGATCTCCTTGGTGAACTTGACGCGCTGCGAGTCGGTGAGCGGCTTGCGCTGCTCGTTCACGTCCCGGATGTCCAGCACCTCGCACATGAACTCGATCACCGGCTGCGCCTTGTAGAACGCCGTCGCCGACACTGCCCCGACACACACGCGCCGGTTCACAGTCTCCGTCCGTCCACAGTCTCCGTCGGTCCACAGTCTCCGTCGGTCCACAGTCTCCGTCGGTCCACAGTCTCCGTCGGTCCACAGTCTCCGTCGGTCCACAGTCTCCGTCGGTCCACAGTCACCGTCGGTCCACAGTCTCCGTCGGTCCACAGTCTCCGTCCGTCCACGGGCGGAGCTCCCCCCCCAAGCTCCTCCCCGAAGTTCAGCTCCACCTCTCCAGGACATTCCGAACGAAGCTTCGCGTTCGTCGTTAACAGCTTTAAAACCCTTTGTTTAGCAGTGGTACTTCCACAATACCACTTTGAAAAAAAAATGTTTACTATTCGCAAATTTTCAGTGCTATTTCCGAAATACCTCGCGTGAGTTAAGCCCTGTGCTGCTATCCGGCGATCCCAACAAGAACAAGCAACATTGGCTGCTTTAAATTTTTACTTCCGCCACCGTCTGCTAAACGTTACACAATAGATTCTAATTTATTTTTAATAAATATATATATTAGGTTGTGATGCAAAGCTTCGCGTTTTGTCATAAGAGCTTTAAAACCCTTCGAGGCACGCGGAAATATATTAAAAAAATAAATCAGAACCTATTGTGTGGATTTCAGCGGTCGTGGCTGGAAGGATAAAATTTGAGCAGCCAATGATGCTTGATCTTGATAGGAACGCCAGATGGCAGCACGAGGTTAACTCACGCGAGGATTTTTCGGCAATACCACTGAAGCATTGCGAATAGTAACATTGTTTCAAAGTGGTATCGTAGAAATACCACTACAAAACAAAGGGTTAAAACATTACTATCTTGTGGTATACATGTTTAGCTTCAATAAAGTTTGTTACATAAAAAAAAAAAAAAAAGGCAAGCTGTTTGCTTTTTACGAACGCTAAATATTAATACTATTCATGGTTATTTTATAATTTTTATTGAACAAATGTTATATACATAATTATAGAGCCCAATTGGTTAATTACTTCAAACATTACAAACGTTAAACAATTATAATTTTTTTCACTTCAATCGTGTATTTAGTAAAAAAGAATAAGAGTAATACAGATCTGCCATGAACAATATTCGCTACCTGATTCAACTTTGCAAATATTTTAAAACATTCAATTTGATATTCGGTTTCGCTTCAAAAAATTTAGTTTATCCGCACAGGCCTATTGATAAAACATATCAAAAAAAAAAAAAAAATTTCAAGTTGTTTCTGAACAAAAATTATACTACATTCCAGGTAGGAATGAGAAAAAAAAATTTCAGTTTGGAATTTTTTTTTTTACATTAATTCATTGAGGTACTCGAATTTCGTTAATGACGAAATCGCGAAATTTTACAAATGATTTTGGAACTTCATTCTAAGCACTTACAAATGTGTTTCCAAACGCCTATTTTGATTTTACAGCATTTTGTTTTCACAAAATAACTGGCGATGCCGCGAAATTCATTACTATTCGCGATATTCTTTTTGTTTCACGAAATATCCGCGAAATGTCAGAATTTTAACGCGACATGAATATGAAGTTTCACACTAATACTTTTGCCGCAAAACGTATTTGTTTAGTAAACAAAAACATCGTAAGCCATCTTTATTATGAGACGCGCCATAGATAAGTTGAAGCAAAATAAATACCAAACACTCGGCCTGAAAGCGGCAACCATTTATCAGCGTTCCTAGCGGGATGTGGATGAAGTTAGCCGTTTGGCCATATTTGTTTCCGTTGCAGAGATACTTATCTCTGTTCCGTTGTTGTATTGTTTGTAAATAATAATAGAGAGGTTATGGGATTTTAACGTCGCAATACGCCGGTCATGTGAAATGACCAAATGAGGTTTGAAAAGATCCTACGTTCCATGTAAATAGTTAAATGTGAACGAAAATAGGTACATAGTTGCGGTTTGTTTTGTTTGAAGTTTACTTGGTTTACTTGATACTTCACAATGCCTAAGGTCGTATCAGTGTTTGAAGGAGCTAAAGAATACGAGCATGAAGGATTCATTGTTTTTAATAAAGGAAAGCAGATAATGTTGTGAAAATTTTGCAATACGGTAGTAAGGAAAGGTAATGGAAAAGGAAAGATACTTGTGAAAAACACTGCAAACAGCGAGCATCTCATTTAGGGAAGAAAAAAAGTCAAACATCACCATCAGGTTGTGGAGTGAAAAGGATAATATTGTTCTCCATAAACGAGCAAAGGAAATTAAAGTCGAATTTGCAAGCTATACAGTGCATGCATTTGTTTCTGCAAATATTCCCCTAGAGAAGCTAGATCACCCAGCTATGAGGGAATGGTTAAATGAATACATGAAAGGTTAGTCAAGGAAATGTGTTAAGGTTCTAACGTCCTAATAAACACAATTTGATGGGAAAGAGGCCGGATAATGTGTAGTAAAGTAAAACAAAATTATAGTAAATTTAAAAAAAAACCTTGGAGCCTGAAATTTAACTTATTTTTTAGGGAACCCTTTCTTACATGTTTACCAAACTATTTGGCCAAAGTGGCCAATTCTCCTGACAGGAAAAAATGAATTCTATAAAGTTTTGTGCAGGATCATAGCATAGGCCTATTTAATACTCAAAATGTTTAAATACATCAACACAGACTGTAAAATTCTAGACACTATATGTGACGTAATATTTAAGTAATGTGTATATAATCTATGTACTAGTATAACATTTCCACTTCTGCAAGGCTTACGCAGGAATCTCGTGATTGTGGTATCAAGTATCATGTACAGCTTTGTGTGTGTATCATGAAATTAAATAATTAGTAGAACAAATGCACTCATTAAAAAAAATTATTTTTTTTTTTACCGAAATATACCACCGAAATACTTTTTTTTTTTACCGAAATATAGCACCAAAATCCTATAATTTATTTACCGAAATCAGGCAGTTTTATTTACCATTTTTCATGGGCTCTATTAATTCAACCATGTATTTTAACTGCAAATTTTTTTTTTTTTTTCCCAATACCAATATAGGTTTACATAAATTAATGATAGGTTAATAAATCTTTTATATGCTGTAGTCTGTACGAGTGTGCAGTGTTCAGTTTTAAAACTCCGTTACAAACTTATTTTCACTTGTAAAATTTTAGGTATGTAACAATCCAGACTACTACCAACCCACTTTCTAAAAAAGTTAAATTAAAGATTTATTATTTTTCTGATCATATTCAGAACTGGGTGAGGTTTTTTGATGTGCAAAACCTATTTAAGCCCGCCGCACACGGTACAATATTCCTTACAATATTGTAAGCTAGGAGTTTTACTGGCTCTACTACTAGTTTCTTCACTCGAATTCAAGCTGGATACTAATAGCTGTACTAATAGCTGGGCTACTGGTTTTGCGTAATAGACAGCGTCCTATTTTCATTGCTTGGTGTGGTCCAATATTTAAGGAGTGGTCAATCAGAACTCACGAAATCAGCATGAGGGGTTGTTTACACTTTTAAGCACGCATATCGTGATAAACATGGATGGAAAGAAGTGGAATAGTTACCAACTCGTTTTAATAAATTCATACAAAGAAGAGCCTTGTTTGTATGCAGTAAAAAATGAAAAAATTATCATAATAAAAATTTGTTGTGGAGAATTTTCTCTTAACAAAACTAGTAAGGCAGCTAGAATCGTGTGCAGCAGAAACTTGTAGCCTACACAGTACAGAAACCAGTAAGTATTCTAGTAAGCAAACTAGTAGAAAATATTGTACCGTGTGTGGTGGTATTTACTTTTTTTTAAGAAGTATTAGTGCATTTGCAACGTGTTTTGTGATCATAATCTACATTATTTAGTAGTCTAAAAGCTATTTCTACCTGTTTTTGCTGTTTTTATGTGCTTCAAAGTATTTCTTTAATATTATTTGCTTTGGTTCTTAGTCTGAAAGCAGGATGACACAACCATCTAGTGACAAGGCAATCAGGATAGAAAGAGACAGTGCCGGTCACGTGAACTCTGCAAGCGAGGGAAAGACTTGCGAGTTGGTTGAGATGCTGTAGCTGGGTGCCCGTGATTGGCCGATACTTTCGCGTGTACCTTCGTGACTGGTTGTAATTGACGTCGCACGAGCGCCCTGGGGACTTTCCGGGGGACAAAGGGCAGCCACGGAGACAGTCAGCGTCTGGTCGACGTACTGAAAGGTTGTGCATCAGGCAGTGGCTCAAAATTAGCAAAAGAATTTAGAGGCAGAGAATTTCTAGGCTGTTATCGGGGCTCCACTGTTGACATTTTACAGTTTCCAATAGTTTGGAACTGTTATTTAGACGAATTCGGCCACAGTCGAAGGTAATAGCCCACGAAAATGGTTTGGTTAAAGTTGTCATTGTTCCGAGGACACAGTCATTCGGCATGCACTGTTGAGTTCCAAAAGACTTTGGGATTTAATTTATGAACAGCATGTATTCCCACTAATTGCAATTGTGTCAAGGGTATTCAATAGGGTTAGTTTTATTTTAAGTTTCAACAAATCTGAGTAATGCATACTGTAGTCCCATTTTCACCATATTTTGTTATAAATTTATAAATACCTGAGACAGAAATAGCCAAGACTATATATATATATATATATATATATATATATATATATATACACACATATACATATACATACATATACATGTGTGTGTGTGTGTGCACATTAAAAAAAAAAAAAAAACTGGTAAAACTGGAGGTCACTCATTCATC
Source organism: Bacillus rossius redtenbacheri (assembly GCF_032445375.1). NCBI lineage: Eukaryota > Metazoa > Arthropoda > Insecta > Phasmatodea > Bacillidae > Bacillus > Bacillus rossius. Next base: position 38,566,722 of record NC_086344.1, read on the forward strand.
CCAATCATTCATCACTACCATGAGTGATGCGACATGGGAATACGTGGAACTAGACTAATATATTCCCACCCAGAATATAATTATTTAATAACCACAATTAGAAAATTTGTGCATGCCACACTCTTTACTTTTTTGCTTGGCCTGGTAAAGCGATCAAAGTTGCAATGTTCTGTAGTGTTAAAAATTTTTTTAATTAACTTATTTTTTGTCACCATCAATTTTTTTTCGAGTGCCTTTAAAAAAAAAAGAGCACAAATTAATTTACCGAGACATCATTATTTTAAATTTCAAGCTCTTTATAAAATTTCACGTTACAGTCGGCACTGCTTGACTAATCATTAAAAAAGAACCCATGTTGGAAAGTATGCCGAACCAAGCAGGCCTGTTTTCCTTCCAAAATCGACATTCACCGGGCCACTTCTCAGGTGAACATGCAAAGGCAGACAGACAGTGGCGTGGCCAGGATTTGAGCATGGGGGGGGGGGGGGTCCTCCCCCCGGGAAAAACTTGGATTTTACTTGGATTTTAAGGTGTAAAATAGTGCTATTTTAGCAGTTTTCAGTTCTTGAATTTAAATATTGTAATGGTAATTTTTTTTTATTAATTTTAATATCAAATTTGTTTGAGTGATGAATAAGAAATTAATTAAAGATTTGGTGCTAAGGGAAGGGGCCCCTGAAGGCGGGGAGGGACGACCGACCGCCAGTGTCTCTCACCGTCGATGTTGAGCATCATCTTCCACTGCGACGGCCGCACGGACTGGTGGAAGCCGAACCACACCTCCCGCCCGCCGCCCAGCGGGTGGTAGTAGCCGTCGGGGGACGAGAAGAACGAGCGGCCCACCGGGGTGTACGTCATGGAGGGCAGGTGGCGCATCACCACGTCCAGGGCCTGCGGAGCGGGGAGGGGGGGCGCCCGGCTTGTGTAGTATAAATAAATATAAATTTTGTTTTGAACAAGAAAGTTGTTTTATCTTATTAATACCCTGGTTAAGAAAATTTCTATTGTATAAAAAACTAGGAGTGAAAAATTTTGATGTTGGACTTAGGGCAATATTTTAGGTGAAATTTAAGGAAAACGTGGAGACATGTTGGTAAATTTTATAATTTTTTGTTCATCTTTATGTGAATTTCAACAGGAGATTAATTGTGAATTAACTTAATTTTTCATAATATAATTCAAACCAGCACATTGCCTAGTGGCAACAAAAAAAGTTAAAAGTAAGTTAGTAGTCATGTGGGTTTCAAAATTCAAATTGAACAAAATTAAATTAATTGAAATACTTAAAATATTACAACTTTAACCCAAAAAATGCTGAATAGGACAAATATAGCAGCACAATTTGAACAAAAATACTGATAACAGCACAAAATGTACAAATATTTCCCCAAAAAATGTTGAGTCCAACATCAAAAAAGTTGTTTTCTAATTTTATATTGAAATAATATACAAACATGGTAATAAAAAATCTGACATGTCCAATTTATAACAGTTTATTTGCACCAGCAAAATCATATTTCATTATTGGCAGTAAATAACACCTCGCATCTTGCTTGAGAAAAGCTTAAACATTTCTTAGCATTAACCAGTTTTCCAAGGACATTTAAGTTGGAACTCCTAACAAATTTTTACTTCGCACTTACAGGCCTCTCATGCCTCTCTCTAATACATACACCCCACACCCAATCCATTGTTCCTGAACCTCATTTAACAGCAATCTTAACACAAATTACTTTACAAAATCAAACTTGTTTAGAAAAAACCTGAAAAAAGTAGGCCGAAACAGGCAAAAAAATCCAGTAAAACGGCTTGTTTGTGAATAATTACACGCAAAATAGTAATGATTAAAAATGTCTGTTAAAATACAAGGCACATTCTTAAAAACACACAGCATGTGCAAATAACATATATTGATATCTTTAACCTATGATCATACTGTTTCATAACAAATACAACACTCAAAAACATTGACTTATTACTACTTACATATACAAAAAAGGAAGTTTAAAAGAAAAATATTTAGCTAGGAGGGCAGGGGTCTTGCAACGTTACAAGCATGGAAAATTCTATCAATTTTAAGGTTTTTGTTTACTAAATATTCTTGCGGAATCTCTGAAATGTTACGCATGGTGATTTTTACAGTTAAATTTTAATTAAAATACATTTTTTCAAACATACCAACCATAAAAAAACTTCAAGCATTGACTGCTATCATACGTTTTGTGCGTGTGTTAACAGTAAGAAAATTTTTGTACACAACGGTTTATTTTTTTGGTCATCGCACAGGTAAAATCTACATCTTCACAGTAATGTGATATTTTGCTGTCTCATCGCCTTTGCACTGTGGCATCGTGCTACTGTGATTCCAGCGTAACTCTAGCTATTTCCCGAGTTTTTTTAAGTATTCCATATACTATTTTTTTCCCCTGTGTCATCTGTCTGTGTAGCAAAATAACACACACACTAAAATAAAAATTACACCATGAAAACACATTTAGACAAACATACACATCATGAAAATTTGACTATACCACATACTAGGCCAGTGCTTCTCAAACTTTTGGATGTCGGGGCACATATAAAATCATACAAATAACAGATAACTGTAGGCACACTACATAAAACTTTCTGAGAAATATGTTATAATAATTAAGTCAAACACTACAGAATATATATTACATATATTTAAAGTATACTATCCTGCTCTGTCTTTTTATACTTATAACCAATGAAAATGAGTTTGCCTGCAATAATAACCACCAAATTTTCTATTCCACCTATTTTCAATTCCCTAATACTGAATACGTAAGTTCATCTCCGGCAACCGTAAGATGCAACTCAGTTTGGGAACTCAAAAATTTGAAAAATAAACAAGTGTGCCTTGTAAATCAAGTAGATTCAATAAAGTAACTTATAACCGAGCAAATATGGTACAGTATTTTTCAAGTATGTAGATTCAGCAAAGCCTGTAAGAAACAAGTATACTGAGTGAGGCATCTCAGAATTGAGTAAATTTGGTAGAGCATCTTAGAATCAAGTAAATTTGGTAATGCATCTTAGAATAAAGTATTTGGTAGAGCACCTTAGAATCAAGTAAATTTGGTAAATCATCTTAGAATCAAGTAAATTCTGTAAAGCATCTTAGAATCAAGTATTTGGTAGAGCATCTTAGAATCAAGTAAATTCAGTAAAGCATCTTACAATCAAGAAAATTCGGTAAAGCATCTTAGAATAAAGTATTTGGTAGAGCACCTTAGAATCAAGTAAATTTGGTAAATCATCTTAGAATCAAGTAAATTCTGTAAAGCATCTTAGAATCAAGTATTTGGTAGAGCATCTTAGAATCAAGTAAATTTGGTAAAGCATATTAAAATCAAGTAAATTCTGTAAAACATCTTAGAAACAAGTAAATTCTGTAAAGCATCTTAGAATCAAGTAAATTCTGTAAAGCATCTTAGAATCAAGTAAATTTGGTAAAGCATATTAAAATCAAGTAAATTCGGTAAAGCATCTTAGACTTGAGTAAATTCGGTAACACATCTTAGAATCGAGTAAATTCGGTAAAGCATCTTAGAATCGAGTAAATTCGGTAAAGCATCTTAGAATCGAGTAAATTTGGTAGAGCATCTTAGAATAAAGTAAGTGAGTAAATTAGATTAAGCGGAGCTAAAGCTTCTTAGAATCAAGAACTTTTAGTACAGTGTTTAAGAATCAAGTGAATTCAGTTAAACATCTAATAATCGAGTGAGAACGGAGTGGATGGAGGTACGGAGACAGGCACTCACCAGGATGGCGTCGTAGGGGATCTGCCGCGTGCGTCCCTCCAGGGCCTCTTCGAGGGCGTACAGGGACACCTGCTCCACCCACTTGATGGTGACGCGGAACACCCTGTCCTTCCCCTCCCCTGGTAGCGTCACCTGCGGGGGGAACACGCTTCAGGCCTTCAGGCTCCGCCTCGCCCCCGTGCATACCCGTCTCACGAGTTCACTTTCCTGGCTCCTGGGTGCAGGCCGCGTCAGGTGATTGTCTCGCGACGCTTCGGCAGTAACTGCAGCTGCAGTGGCTGCAGAAACGTCGCGAGACAATTCGCGGGTGCCCCAGGAAAAAAAAAGGGGATATGTCGAAATTACTTAAATTAAGATATTAAAACATTTAAAGTTCTTCCAAGTACGCGAGATCAGTAATTAATCAATCATTCCAAAAGTTCAGTGCCATAGAATATAACACACAAGGGTGCTATACTTAACCCATTTGGACCAATTTGTAGAGCTCATTCTCCTTTATTTCATACCATAAAAAACGTTTTTTTTTGCCAATATTTGACTTATCCCCTTATTCCCGCGCACCCGCGAATTACAACCCAGAAGCCAAGAAAATGCCGCACAACGGCCGTGAAAGCCTGCGATCTTCACTTACGAGTTCAGTTTAAAAAAAAAAAAATTCCTACGAGCATTCCATATGATGGTGTGTTTCAACTATGGTCATCAAAGACATCAGTGTTACAAGTTATCTGCTACTTATAAAAACTAAATAGTCAAGATAGTATTTGTGATTTATTCTTATATTCTTTTAACTGATTGCATTTTGGGCTTTCATAAAAGTGGCCAAAATTTAAAAAAAAAAAGCCAGTCTATTTTAACAAAATGTCACCCCTTCTAGCAAGGTTTGGTCACATCGAAAATACATGATAGATTCACAATAAATATGAACTGATTTTGTTCTGTGTCTAAGGTAGTCAACAATATTTATTTGTCCTAAAAAAACCCTTCCCATCACTTTAGATAATGGTTGGTGTTATCAAAAATCCTTTCAGGCAAACTTGTTTGGTACTACTCTTTAAGAGTTAATTATTGTTCATATTAAGGGAGTTTAAAATAAAATATATAAAAAAAATTCCCATTTATAACCCTTTGATCACAACATGGTAGCGACTTCAGAAATATCCACCTAATAGGCTAATTACAAAAAATTAAAAATTTGGTGGGCTTATTTATGTTAATAACATTCACTGGCTCTCCCTTTCCCCTAAAGCAGCACAGACTGTGAACTGTGGCAGAATACTGTTCCTGGAACGAGACAATATTTATAGCAATCAAGTTTTTTGCAGCACTTTTCACAGTTTTCCATTCCTTCGTTGATTTCGAAATCTAACAAGCATTGCCAACTCGTAACAGTACTTAATATTGTTCATATCAGACCTGTGATTTTACAGTAAAGAAAGGATTACAGCGCTTAAGGAACCTGCCTAGTCAGGCGTGTATTTGAGGCTACAGTGAAGTTATATCCAGAGGTCAGGTTCTCCAGCTATCCAGAGAATAGAAATCAATATGCATCCTTAAATAATCATGGTTACTCTCCATTTCTAGTGAGTTCTGGTGTTCAGCAGGGCGGTACACTTTCACCTCTCCTTTTTAACTTTATTTAATGACATCACTAATGTTCTCAATCACGCAACAAGTGTTCTTTTAGCTGACAATCTTAAAATCTACATGGAAAAAACCTTCGCCAAATTATCGCATTATACCCCAAAATTACATTATTCAAGTTAATAATCGGTGTACTATAAATCTGGTTACTCTTAATACAAACAAAACTAAGATAATTTCCTTCACGAGAAAACTTAATACAGTCAATCATAACTCTCATATAAAGAACTTGAAAATCTTTAAAACCTATGTATTGCATTAATAATCTTGGAATCATTTTAGACTCTAAATTATACTCTATTCATAAACATGATGACTATTTATTTTTCCTCCTGTAAAATCTTGACCATAAAATTAGATGATGAAGATAAAGGTGTAATGGATACATTCAAGACTCTCTAAAAAAAATTATTCTGATAAGACACATTTTAGCCATATTCACTTCTAAAAATACAGTTAAAAATATATATATAGTTCTGTTCCCCACACACACACACACACGCACGCGCGCGCACTCACACACACACACACACATATGGAACAGAACTACCCATCCACCCTGGGTGCATCATTAAATGCTTTTCGTAAACAGATCCCACACATATATCTGCAGCAGTTCTCAAATCACATGGTTTATATCCTGCAGGTAGACCTGACACCTTTTAAATAACCAGTTTATATATTTATCCATCACACTGGAAACAATTATTCCTAGTTAGAATTCTAGCATCGTAAATATAAAAAAACATTATAAAAAATAATGGTCTGGCATACAGTTAAAAAAAAAAAAATTGAATCTTGATACTCACTAAGCACTCAACACAGGCGACTTCGCCTCGCGACATCTTCAACCTAACTGAACCAAAGTGAACCAATCGCCACTGTGCCAGTCTGGATGGCGTAGTGTTACGCGCTGATAGACTTTATCAGCATGTGGTAGGGGTACTGTGGCTTGCAGGTTTCACAAAAGGTATCAAATAGCGTGCTGATAGTGACGTGACACCATCAAGCAACACAGGCGAGACTGTCACCCCACACTCGCTGATATGACAGCTTCCCCTCGCAACTCGAGTCAGTCTCATGGGAGGCAGCAGTGTCGCATCACTGGTTTGGTAATTTTATAACATCCGAGATTTTTTTGAAATTGCTGTCCAAACTATACTACATATGTCCTTTATTTTCGTTTTGTGTGAATTTTTTTATTTATTTTATGTCTAACATAATTTCGTGACTGTAAACTGCAAATAAATTTGTTGCAATTTGTTCTTTGAATGGGTCTTGCAATAAGGAAGATTTATTCGAGTTTGTTTTTTTTGGACATACGCCATATCTGGTAACCAGTACGTCCATAAAAACCTCGTAAGGTAGGGGGTTCACACACCGTGTTGATTTTTTTTATTTCTTATTTTCTCGTCATTACTATTATTTAAGGGCTGTGGCCAATGAGCTCTTTTGATTTTCTTGCTTTGAAGTTTGGAGACTCCAAATTCAATTTCAATTTTTTTTTAAGAGGCCAACTGTTTGGAAGTGGTGTTAAAATCTGCATTTTTACACTTCTGTCTATAGTAGCTTTGAACTTGTCTTTTAATTGTTCATTATTTTAACTGTCGCAATCTTTTACAGAGTTAAGGCTACCTGGACTTAAATTAAATACTTTGGTTCGAAAAACTGGATGTGTTGTCTCATATAGGCCCTACTTAAACTTTTTTTTTTTATATAAAGTAGGAGTTTATTCTATAGCATTCAGGCTTTTATTCAGAGCATCAATTGCCTCTAATTTCTCTGGAGTTGACAATGCATTCTGCACTACTTTCTCAGAAACATAAGAAAAATATCTTGTGGTTCAGAGTTATCAGAAACATAGACTTCTGCATTGGTTGAAATCTCTGGAAGTTCCAGCACAGCTTTATGACACCCATCACATGTTGTCACCCTTACGTAAACTGGAATTACAACTCAAAATGCTTGCATTTACACATCTCAAGTTTTTCTTATAATAATCATGACGAGGTTTCCTAAACGGATCACAACAATAAACTGACAAATGTTTTGAAGTACCAGGTACATCCATTTTCGTGTTACAATATATAGTACTATAGTACACATACTATTAAAATGGTTAATAATTAAAATCAGATCAACAAAAATAATCAAAATTAATAAAAATGGGCTACATAATAATATGTCCTTTTACTAATAAACTAGGTTTGAAATTTAACTTACAGTACTTTTGTTTTGAATGATTGTATACTCAGTGTAAAGTCTAAATATGTGTGTGTGTGTGTGTGTATATGTATGTATGTATGTATGTATGTATGTATGTATGTATGTATGTAAATACAGTATACTCCCCATTATCCGCGCCTGCTACGAAAAAAAATACAGCACATATGTAAATATGTATTTTATTACAAGTGAGCAAATTTGAACTCTATTGACGAGTGTATTGTGTGCAGTATACAGTAAAACGCCACAGGCCTTCTCGGAACTCACGCAGTAGGCTGGCATGCGTTGATATTTTTGTCTCTGTCGCACTTTGTTCATAGTCGTGTGGTTTGCTTTTTAGTGTCTGATGAAGTCTCCAAGTACGTACAGTTCTGTATCCTTGTTACGAAGCAAGTACAGAGCACTTTTATTTTTGCATTACTGAAATGTATTGTATGTTAATTATTCAGTAAAATACTAACATTTCAGCATAATTAAAATTTTTTTTTTCTATTAATAGTAACTTTTACTTAACACATTAATATTTTTGGTTTTTTAAGCAGAAATAAATGTATCCTTTTTTTTTGTTTCCCATTTTCGGCTTTTTTTTCCGGATTATCCGCGATTTTCACTATACGCGGTGGCCCTGCCACTTAATTTCGCGGATAATCGGGAGTGTACTATATATATATATATTTCATATGGTAAAAATGATAAAATATAATTATAATAATACTACTTTATAAAAATAATTTTATGCTGTATATAGAATGAAGTACGAGGTGTATTATAATAATATTTTATAATTTTTACCATATAAATACTATTTTAATAATACTACTCTATAAAAATAATTTTATGCTGTATATAGAATGAAGTACGAGGTGTATTATAATAATACTACTCTATAATAGTATTTTATAATTTTTACCATATAAATACTATTTTAATAATACTACTCTATAAAAATAATTTTATGCGGTATATAGAATGAAGTACGAGGTGTATTATAATAATACTACTCTATAATAGTTTTTTATAATTTTTACCATATAAAAACTATTATAATAATACTACTCCATAAAAATAACACAAAGTACTAGGCCCGCTAGAATGAAAACGACACAGAAATCCCCGCTACACGAGCTGCACGAAAGTACGAGGGGTCCTCGCCGGGGGGAAACGGGGGAAACGGGGACTCTCACCTCCAGCTCGACGCGGTCGTTGCCGATGGGCAGCGGGTCGCGCGTGTACAGGTTGTTGCGGCCGTCGAACACGGGCTTGAGCGCGCCGAAGATCTTGCTGTAGGCGTGCACCATGGTCTCGATGATCTCGCGGTTCACCTTGCGCGGGCACTTGTCGGGCTGGATGTTGATGTCGTAGTGGTGCACGTAGCCGCGCGGCATGGTGATCTGGAAGTGGTTCGCCCGCAGGATGATGGGGCGGCCCTCGCGCCCCAGGTTGGGCCGGCGCGGGCAGTTGAACACTGCCGGTCGAACAAGACGCGTCACTGCGCGTCGCTGGCGTGGCCAGGACTTGTGTGTGGAGGGGTGTTCAGAAGCAATTCCCCCTCCCCCCATAACCCCCACGTATTAAAGCGGGGGAATCCAGGGCGTCATCCCCCGGGGAAATTTTTTTGGTTTTCAAGCTGTAAAGCACTGTTTTTTTTTTAAAGCAGTTTTTCGGTACTCAAAATTCAAATATCGTGATGGTAAAAAAAATGTTTATCGATTTCTAATATGCAAATTTCTTTTGAGTGACGAATAAGGAAATTTTAATTAAAGATTCGGTGCTAAGGGGGGAGGGGATGGGGTGTGTTTGAACCCCTGAAACCACACCCCCCCCCCCCTCCCCGGCTTCGCCCCCGACTGCTGCGCGGCCAGGCTCCACTTCCCTCAACGCTGCTTCGCGAAGGAGAATTCGGAATGAGAATTTCGCGAATAGATTTTTTTTTTGTCGTATTTCATCAAAGAGCATCATCTCACAATATTCATTTCCCACTTCTAAAGAAAAGTTACTGAAAGACGCCATGTGCAACTGTAATAATATAGTCAAATATTTTATGGCATGAAATACAGACTGTACTTGGAAACATAATTCCTGCTGTTTCTGTGTACACATGAGGGCTGTGATAAGGAGGAAATACACTAAGGATTAAAATTATACTTCCAAAAAGATATCTTTGTAAACTTATGTTGGTTAATTGCTGTTACTCTCTAATCGTTTTCACATGTTTTATTTTTGTTTTAAATCTCCCCCCCCCCCCCCCCAAAAAAAGGAGGGGGGGGGGGGTCCTGATTCCTGGGACTTGTGGTGGGCTTACCAGTTACTTTAGAGTGACAGTAAATTTGGTTCCAGTGAAATATCGGCTCCGATGAAATTTAACGGTGAAATCACCATCCATTAGTTCTCGTGACTGCTCCCTCGCGCCGCTGAGTGGCGAAATGAAGGGTTACTGTAGCTCAGCAGAGACGGAACTGATTCCCGCGCTTCAGAACTCCAAAATCGCGTGGCAAAAGGGCCTACGTTAAGTCGCGGGGAATCTCGCCGCGTAAACAAAACATTGCTATCGGTAAACCGCAACGGTAAACCTACGACGGTGGCTACAAAAGGAACTGCGTGTAAAAGCTTCAGGTTTTGACCGCCATATCGCAGTGGCTGTCCTACTTCCATTTGTTTATCTGTTAGTAGCCAGCAGTGCTGTCCTGTGCATGTGTCATTATAGTATTGTCCTCAATGTTATTCATTTTGTTTCATGTGGATGTTTTGTCTACGTAATTTTTTTTGTTTATCGTGCCTAGCACCCATGGCCTTATGCCGTCGGTAGCATGGGCGTCGCAAGGATATATTTTGGGGGGGGGGGGGGGGGGGGGGGGGGACGACTTCAATTGATTTAGTTGTTGAGGAATATCCATCCCCTGGAGAAAAAAAGCGGGCGGTATGGGGGGGTCCTCCCCCGGGAAAACTTGGGGTTTGAAGTTGCAAAAAGGTGTTTTTTAGGTATTTTTCTTTCCTAAATATTCTAATTATAGTTGGTTGCAATATATAATTTATTTTTCATAAAAAATATTTTCAGAGAACAAATTTGTAAAAAAAAAAAAAAAAAAAAAAAAAAAAAAAAAAAAAAAAAAACCCAGTTAACATACTCTGTATTCGGTATGGGACCCGATTTTTGATTTCACACGAAGATCGAATTAAAAAGTGCTCACATTACCACGATTGGACTAAATGCCATCACGCGCAACATACGGGTTGTATCACAGAAATCATATTTTTTTTAACATAACTACGAAACTAAGTAACTAAGTATATCATTGGAAGAGATGAAATTGAAGACTTTTATTATTGGGGGGGGGGGGGGGGCGCATGACCCCCCCCCCCGCCGGTTGCGACGCCCATGGTCGGTAGGCATGTAACAAATTGATAAATAAATAAAGAAATAAATAAATAATATTCTGCTAGTCTTTCATTCGGTAAACAGTCAGGGGCGCAACAACTAAATTTCCAAGGGGGGGAGGGGGTGTCAATATACCTTTTTATAAAGAATAATCGATCCCCCCTATCGAAGCGGGGGAGGTCCCGGGAAAATTTGTATTTCAAGGTGGAAAATGGTGCTATTTAAGCAGTTTTACTATCTAAAAATTGATTACACAGCACTTTCTTTGCCCCCGTTTGCCCCCCACTTCAAGGTTTCAGAGGGGGTGGGGGTGGGGGCAAAATACCCTTGCCCCCCCCCCCCTGGTTGTTGCACCCCTGTAAACAGTGTGGGTAGCAGATGTCACAGAATCTCACTGCCCCCTGTGGTCACAGGAAAGTAGCGGGCACGGACCACTGGCCCTGGCCGAAGGTTTCGACTCACTCGGCAGCTCCGGCGGCTGGGGCGGCTGCTGGGGCGGCGCCAGGCCGAGCCCGGCGGGGGGCACTGCGACGGGTCCCGGGGGCCCCACCGGGCCGGGCGGCCCCGGCGGGCCCGGGGGAGGTGCTGGAACACGACACATGCCCTCCGTCAGCACTCCCCCCCGCGTTGCCGCGAATCCAGCCCCAGGCGAAACACCGGGGTGTGTTCCCTGGTGCGCGCCACATCCTGTCCTGACCGTCGACGAGACCCGGTCTCGAGGAACCAAACAAAACTTTAACCGACCGCCCCTCTGTGCCCCTTTCAGGTTGAAGAATGAATGACCCGACGCACAAGTGCCATCGCAGCGGAAGCCGGAGATGGACAAGGATCGAAGTTGACGGAATCAAAAGCCCCGAGAATAAACTAATGGGCTCGCTGAAACGTCTGCCTCATCGCATATTCCTCCACCGCATAGCCATTTCTCGGAGATCTTTAGAATTTTTTCCTTCCGAAAAACTGCAGCTTTTGTTTCTGGGAAGAAAAAAAAAATATTTTTCAAATAAAAACAAAAATCAATCTATAGTTGGATAATTTCACTGATGATGAGAGCGCTCTAATATTTAAGTACGAGTTTTTTTCTCTGGTAGCATATGTAGTTGTATTTTACTTTTAATTGTAACATTTATATTTAAATCAATTTACTACTTAACTTAAACTTTAATTGTTTAATTGTTTTTTCCCCCATTGGTTTTGTATTTTTTTGTACACCTATTATTCTGTAAAATTTCCTTTTCATTATTTGGGGTTATAGTTAAAATACTGCACGTAGCATTACGAGACTAGTAACTGTCGCGCACAAGCTTATTTTTGTGTTGAATTTCCTGAAACACTTAAGTATGAATGTGTAAAGATGTGAAAAGAAATAAATAAATAATGATTTTCCAACTTGCGAGAAAGTACGAGTTTGACCTCGGCGGGAATGGAACCCGGACTGCGAGTGGATCGACCGATCGACTGATCGACTCGGACGGTGATTCTACTGGAAGCCGCTTGGGGCCGGTCGCACGCTGGCTTCACTGCCACGACCCTCTCTTTATCCAAGACACGACACAACAACAAACTACCTAATAAAAGTAATTTACACTAACACACATTTAAACTAGAAAGTATATTTTTCAGTCCTTCAGAACTTACACACTCACCAATTGTTTTTTCCCCAGCTAAGTCATTAAACAAAATGTTACACATTTTAAAAATAGCATTTTACAAAAGAAATCGTCTCACACACACACACACAAGTACCGCTATTATTTAAAAATGAAAGACATGGCATGGAAATCAGTTATATAAGTCAAACTATGTTTACAAAAAAATACTTTGAAAATGTAACTATACATAGGTTCCCATCCTTTATGCAATAAAAAATTGAGTTTTTAAGGACTCTCAAGAAATAACAGTCAATAGTTTAATAGTTAATGCACACACACAAAAAAAAACTTTGTTCAGTTCAATTATTTCTGGAACAAATATCTAACCCAAGCATAGTGCCTATTTGAAATTTTTCGCCCCAACATTTAATTTGATCACCAATTACATTTACATCATACGTTAAAAGTAAGACAACAAAACACGTCTTTTTAGTTTACAGGTGAGATTAAAAAAAATTCAAAAAAATTTTTTTTACACATAAAATATAATCACGTAGCCCGAAATTTGCCAATTGTACTGTGCTTGCGCAAAGCGTTTTTTTCTGCAAAGTCGGAAACGAAAAGAACATTGAAATGCCAACAAAATATCTACTACCTGCACGCTATCAGTCTTCACCGAGAAATAAGTTTTTAACGACTCATAGTGAAAATTTAATGACATTTAAAGGGACTTACGTATTTAATTAAAGACAAATTAAGGACTTTTTTTTAAGGATATTAAGGAGGCATATAAACTTTGTACAATAACAAACAATTAAATTCTGAGAATATTTGTGCTTGATGCGTGAAAGGGGTTAAGTCCAAAATCACAGTTTTGAGAAATTCGCGATTGATAACTATCAGGTTTCTTGAAGTCATTTTTTTATGCTTCATCAACTGCTTTAGAACTTTGGAAACTCATTAATTGTTTTAAATTAATGTCTCAAATCTCTCTTATCAATTTTAAAAGTAAATAATTTAATATCACTAAGTATTTTTAAACATTTGTGACTTAACCCCCTTTACGCCAACAAGCACAGATTTGTGAACGGTAGAAACTCCCCCCCATATCCCCGTGCACACAGGCTGTAAGAACTCCGACCACCAACCAAGGGCGTATCCGGCCCAAAACGGAAAGTGAGAAGGGGGGTGGGGTTTCAAACGCTTTCAAGGACAAGGATTGTCTTATGACTTTGCACAACTGAAACACCAACAGCCAACCTGTTAAGGGTAACTTTATAGTATTCACTGTTCAACGAATTTTAGCAAGATGGGCTGTATTTCAATAAAAGTCCTTGTCGAAAATCTGGTCCAAAGCTGGGGGTTTAGTATTTTTCTAGTCTTTTCAGCTTTTATTAGGGCAGTTTCATTATATAGTTCAAAAATTTGCACTGCAAATGGAATGATTCATATAGTCGTAGCTGCTCGGGCAACGAATTCTAGCAGTGCGTGCCGAAAATATGTGATTCACTTCCAGAAATGTAGATGAGCACAATTTACGTGTATTCATCAAGTTCGGCATTATTTTAAAGAATTCTACTGAAATTGTGTCCAAGTTTCGTATTGTAAGTGTATTTGCAATATGAGGAGAATGAATTCGCTCGTTAATGACGTTAGATGTTACTGAAAAACATGCTCACTCCCCCCCCCCCCCCTTTTTTTCACTTTGAAAAAAAAAAGAGGCGGTAACTGCTCCTATTTGTCCCCCCCCCCCCCCCATCTGATACACCCTTGCCACATAACTCTAAGGCAAATATACCTAATAATCATTACTTGTCACTCATAAATTTTATTAGATTTAGGACAATTTCTTTCAATAAATGTTTAAAATTATTTGATTTTTTTAAACACCGATTCAAAAAAGAGGGGGTGTTTTGAGTCTGAAGCCTTTGTCTGTGCGTGGCATCAAAGCACATACACGGATGGACAGATTTCAATAAGTTATTTTGTTTTGAAAATCGAACGCTGGTTAATTCGGGGTGGTTCTTAGCCGTGTTTAATGACCATCTGTTCGTCTATTTAATATTATAAGATATTTTATAAAATTTTTACTTTTGTTGGCGTGAAGATAGAGACAGTAATATCTGTATGTTTCTGAATACATAAACAGTAAAAACAAAGGAGGGGGGGGGGGGGGGAGGCAGTATAGTTATAACTCCGCATTGTAATTCTCTGTGGAAATAAATACAGTCAAACCTCAATAATACAAATCTGAAGGAAGCACAATTTTGTCTACTTTGCAATAACGAGGCTCGTATTAAACAACTTATTACAAAATTACAACACAAAATGTACTATATTTTAGAAAATGTAAAACAAAATTTTTATATGTCTACACCTAAGGCAGAAGAAGTTTACAAATTACAAACAAAACAACATACTACCATCACTTTCAAAAAATAAAATTTCTCAGCATTTTCTCTTAACCTATAAAGAGCCAAAGCAATGGTATCAGTATTATTAAAAATGAAACTTCATACTGAGTCTTTACATTATTCTGCGAAATGTGTATTGACCATCCTTCAATACACGTAACTGGGAGTACCTTTTGAATAACAACATTGTATTTAACCAATTACTTAGCACTCTTACTCGTATGTAATTTCGAAGAACTTGAAAACACTTTTTATTTAACGAGTATTTTGTATTCACAGGGTTTCACTGAATACTGGAATACAAACACAATCTTTACTGTGTGAATGTTAAAAGATATCACAACTAAATAGAGACTTAAAAATCCTGCGGTTACTATCTGACTAGTGCAAGTTTGAAGTCATTAGCGTCAGCATTTTTTTAAGAGTTCATTTTGTTATGTCGGTTTTTTGAAACTACAAATTCTTAATTTAAGTTTTATTAATGCCAAAAGCAATATAAGGACTTTTCAAGGATCCGGTAAGAACTATTAAAAATTTTTTTCCCAGGAACATTTAGCCAGTGAACTTTAACACAACGCAAAAACTCGAAGTCGATTCTCCCAGCAACGTGCATGCAGACGGACGATCGAGCGGACTGATTCTCGCGCTGCGTCCCCTCTCGTAGACGACGCGGTTGTCGACCGAAATGTAACTCAGGGTGATTCGGGGGAGATATCAAGGATGCATGCAGTTAACTTCTTTGTACGTATCTGAAGTAGCTTGGCTTCTGGGTTGTAGCCGTGTCCTTGGCGAATAATTCACTGACGTTGCAGTCGCTATCATCAGGGAGTGGGGGACGCACTACGCCAAAAACCATAACGCAGAATGCCAAATTGACTACAACGCCGACAGCTAGAAAACTGCTGTGTACCACAACGCCGAATTACCACAACGCTGAAAAATGTCATTGCAGGACTGCCACGAAGCAACATTTTTCGGCGTTACCGTATTCCGGCGTTGTGGTACACAGCAGTTTTCTAGCTGTCGGCGTTGCGGTCAATTTGGCATTCGGCGTTTTGGTATTAGGCGTTATTGTACGTTCGGCGTTGTGGTAACGACCCATGAGGGAGCAGTTACCCACTTTCTTTGTATCTGACACTAGCCATGTGCCTGATGGGACATTTTCGATAAGCCGTCCTTCTGCAGAGTTTCAAACCTCCGTAACTGAGAAATACACGAACCTAACATTGACAAACATGCTGATCAGAAATACTTTTTCTTAAATTAAAAGAAAAACTATGAAATGTTAATTGCCTCTAATTAAAGGCATATTATTTCTCAAAAAATATTTTATTCTCATTTTAGAAATAAGAAGCTATACTAATTTTTTTTTTTGGGAATAAAAATATTTATTTAAAGATATTACTCCAATACTTTATGGCATAAATTTGTTTTTACATATTTATTTCTGAATTTTTTTTTCCTTTCCACATCAATTTCTACGCCGGTTTTGTACTTTTATTTTCAGGTCGATCCATGACATTTCCCTTTTGATAAATCAACCCTTAAATCAATTATAACTGTTTTTTATTAGGTACTACCTTTAGAAATGTTTCTAACTTTAAAAATGAAATACTTTCATCCTTTATATTACCCCATCAGGTGAAGAATTTCCATAAAAATGTTAATGCAATTGACTTTTATTTATGAAAAAAAAGATTAAATACACAGTTTAACATTTATAATTTCAAATTTGAAGAAATTACATACAAACTTTCACCCCCTATTTAATCCTCGTAGGGAATGAATTTTCGAAAATACTTTTTAAATGCTTACCTATGTTATATAAGGAACTTATACAAACTTTCATGCCTCTAGACCAACCAGTTTAAGCTGTGTGTTATCTGTCAGTCAGTGTTACGAATTTTACTACGTAGATGCATGAAAAGAAAAAAGAAAAAAAAATTTCAATATTTTTTTCAAAGGTGCAGGTCTCAAGGCAAACTTTGCAGCACACTAAATACATCCATAGTAATTTTTAACATATCTGAATTCTAATCATAAGTTTGCAAATGTTTTCAAGTTGTTTATTTTTAACTTACTACAGAAATTATGAATTTGAAATTTAAAGCCTTAATAGTTAAAAGGTGGTACAGGTGAAAAAAAAAAGATACGTTTATGTAACTTATTATAGGGTAATGGGTGACTATTTGGAACTGATGTTTAAAAAAAAAAAAAAAATAGACATTAATTTTAAATTTAAACGAAAACAATTATTTTAAGTTAATAACATAAAAAAAAAATTCTATTTCAATACTTTATTGCCTAATAAACACTCATTTAGTTAAAATGAAATGATACGACTAGTAAAGAATAAATTATTATTGACTTTTGCCAATATTTCTTAATCATTAGCAGGAGCACATTTTTTAAAAAAAAATCCCGACTATTATTTTTTTATTTTTTACTCCCATTAATATCACAAAACTGTGCCTGCCTGCTTCACGGAACACAAGCGAAGCGACCGCTGAGGGAACACTCGCCATTTCTGCACCATCTGTTGTTTTCCTAATAGTTTATGACATAAATGGCCCGTCTACAATAGCAATGTCCTAAACTGTGTCCGAAGGACACTCGTCGCTGATTGGTCCACGTGACCCTCTGACGTCGTGCGTCAAGTGGGCGAAGGTCCGAACCTTCCTGGCCTGAAGACATTCGTCAATTTGAACTTTTTGTCCCAACCTGCGTGCTTCGGACACAGAAAAAGAACAGAACACTCACAACATTTTAATTTCCGGTTCCCGTTTGACTACGTGTTCGTTTTTGCTATTGAAGGAAATGGAAGGTGTTGTTAGTCACTTATAACTTACATAACTTTCATAACTACAAAGCATCAAAACAATAAACAAAAACATTTGGTTTGGTACATTTACTGCGCTCTGGTGACAACTTTAGAAATCAATACATTCGGACATCGGACATCGCAATTGTGGGCAGGACAGTTTTCGGTGAGACAATGTGACGTCACTCACATTCGGATAAGGACACGGACCACGCAAAGGTTCGGACTATTGTAGACGGGCTCAAAGAGACAAAACACAGCACATACACTGGTGTCGCAAGCCCTCTGCACTATGGCAGGCCGAGAGTTTTTTTAGAACATAAAAAACACTTCATCAGGACAATCAGTTATGCCAACCTCCAGGCACATAATAAAACACACACAAAGAAACACAATAAATTTCACTAGACTCAACATAATAACTAACACAATTATAGTGATGAGTTAACTATCTATAAAAATAATCTAAAAAAATAAACAGATATAATAAAAAAAAATTAATATCAAAGAACTACAAATGTATCTGGATTTAAATTTATGTTAAGTTCTTTCCAAAAGGTCTTCCTTCTAATTTAAATTTGATAAAACAAGCGTTTTTCTTGAATTTCTCTGAGGGTAAATTATTTTCATAACACGCTGAATTGGATTTTACCAAGAACATTATGCCATACGCGAAGTCAACAGCCAACCAGCTATATGTATGAGATTTATCGTAAGAAATGCTGATACACACACAATATTTTCTGCCGCGTCATCAAATTTATGAATTTCTGTAATAAGTAGACAAGGTTTTTATGGTTTTATTTTTAGCCCAATTTCATTTTTAAAACAGTGGATTTCAGTGTTATTGTTTTATGTTATAAAATTTTTTTGTAATACTTACTCCACCAAAATAGGGGCAAAATTGATATGCAACATTTTTAAAGTAAAATAATTTTTAATATATTTGCCTAAAACTGATACATTCCGAACAATAAATTAGCAAGAATTTTGATTCAATAAGGGATGCACAAAAAACTAAATTAATTTTTCTGATTGTGCATTTTAGTGCAAAATTTTGTCTGAAAATAGTGACATTATTTAATTTCAAAGATCAAAAGAATTCTCTTTTATTATTTGAATTAAGTTTTGGTTAAATGCTAATCAATTCCATGATATAACCTGCTTTATGGTGCTGTATGGTGTATTAACTTTCAGTTCTCTGCTATGCGGTGTTTGGCACGGCTTTTCAGTTTTATTGCGATTCACCATATAGTCTTGTCCCTAGTAATACGTAAATACTACTTTGTAATCCTGCAACTGGACTTCTAAATCGGTAATAAATACGGAAAATAAGCACGTCTGCAGATTGGTGGGGGGGGGGATCTCCTCCTGAGCCTGAATTTTGTAAAGGTTTCTCATTATATTTTTTTGAATAATTTTTGCAATAAAAAAAAGAGAGATTATTTTTTTTACATACACCATTGCTGAATTTTACTGTATGTCACAGAGAAAATTAAAAAATGAACAAAAAAAAAAACATAAAAGAAACTAGGCAAATATAACAGAACAGACAAGCACAATGGGCTGGCAACGTGACTTGATTTGCGAGTTTTTCGTAATAATTTTTTTTGTCCACCATTGAGGTTCCTCTATGACTTACAGGGTAACCAGCCAATGACATCTGTCCAAATAACAATTTTTTAATTAAAATACCTTTACTTCCACCCAAATTTTGCATGAAACAATTTAAAGGTTCAGCGTTTGAGAACACCGAGTTTTAAAATTTTCCCGAGGCCAACGCGATCTCCGACTAATTTAACGTCACGTCTTGCAAACTGCGTCCTTTCTTTTGTACGACGGCCCCTCCCTGGAAGTCATTCCGGAGTTGCTCCTGGTGTGAATCCCGCGACGTTCTGCAGCACCGGACAGTAAACCGTGATCAGCAGCGCTTCACATCGTCTCGTCTCAACAACATCACTTGCGGGACATTTCCTTCTCGCGTCCAGGACCGGAGCTGTGTCACCCCACGGTCCGTACCCTCCGGTGCAATCGAGAACCAAGGAGTTTTTTTAAGGAATCACTAAGTCATCACCTTCATCACTATCTAGACGTACAAAACTATTTGTAACCCGAAGGTTGCGACGAATATAACCAATGCATTAATTTACTTACTATAGACAAAATTATTAGTAAATATTCAATTTCTTTTAGTATTGTGAAAATGAAAATTATTTCTGATTTATATATATGTATATGAAATAATAAAAAAAAACATGTTTGACAAAAAACTATGTTAATGTGCTATTTACCGATAATTTTATCAGCAAGAAATTAAGTATTAAGTAACACAAAAAAAGAATATAATATAAAAAAATTCAAAACAGGTATAGCTACAAAAAAAGCAAATATGCAAAAAAACACATTTTGAGATATATACATAAAAGAAAAAAATACCCCCCCCCACCCCCATTATTTTCAATAAAATTATAACCTTCAAAGATACAAGCATATTTAAAAATAAAAACAAATATTTTCAGAAGGGCATGAATACAAAATTCAAAATGTCATCAAAAGATTCCCTGTGATGCAAACTTGCATTTCCCAAAAAAGGAAAAATTTTCATTTTTTTTTCATTTACACTTAAACCCTCTGAGATATAAGCAATTTTTCATAATTATAAGCATATTTATTCGTAAGGTGCCTAAGGCACCCATTGAATAATGGTAATTTTAACAAACACTTTAATAATTAAGGCAAGTGTATAAATGTTACTCTATTGTTACATTTATATTTTTTATTTTTTAAACATATCTATGGAGTAGGCTAATATTTGTGCTTCATGATACGATGATATTCTTGTCTCCAAGATATACATTGTAACAACCCAGATTACAGCCTTCCTCATGCAATTCAGAATAATAATTTGTTATAAATTTTTTGTCATATTTCAGGTTAGGTTTAAAGTTTTTCCTTTTTCAAAGTTATTGTGAAAGTAATTCTCCGGGTTTATTGTTTTTATTTTCAAAATTCGTAAGTTAATTTTTCTAGTATAAATTTTTTTGCTGGCCTCTTTTGTGTCGGAAGGCATGCTGACATAATTCTCCTTCTTTTTTTCTATGACCGAGGCTTTGTTTCACACACCACGGCAGCAAAAACTCTGAAACCTTGAAGTGGGGGCAAACGGGGGCAATGAAAGTGCTGTGTAATCAATTTTTAGATAATAAAACTGCTTAAATAGCACCATTTTTCACCTTGAAATACAAATTTTCCCGGGGGAAAACCCCCGGACTCCCCCACTTCAATAGGGGGGATTGATGATTCTTTATAAAAAGGTATATTGCCCCCCCCCCCCCCTGGAAATTTAGTTGTTGCGCCCCTGAGTCACGGTCACGGGAGTGCGAGGAAGAGAAAAAAATCGCTGCGTCGTGGGAACAGAAGTAAGCATTTCGTGGGAGCTCCTGCTGCTATGCGCCGTGATTGGCTGAGAATTACGTCAGCTAGCCCAAGACACTGCCCGCACGAAGGAAAGGAAGGCTGTAAGATCAGTCATTGTCCGAGCACCGGACCGGGTAGTCGTTCGGGCGATGGCTCGTGGTGTATAGATTGTTAGAAGTTAAATAGCAAACATGTATAAAAGTTATAGGTAAAATAAACTCTTCGTTAAAGTAATAAACATATTTGAATTAATGAGTGCAAATAAAAGTAAATTCATCAATTAAATTGTAGATTTCATTTCACTCCTTCTTTGTATCCATTCAAAATAGTGATAATTCAATAAAAAATATTCAATTTTATTCATAAAAGTATGCAATCATTTCATCAATGTTTTGTTATGACGTCACGTTAAACTATCGTCCGTAAACCGACTTTACAGGCAACCAAATTTTTTTGTTTACAGTTAGTTTTTTTTTTTTGTGTTGTCTGTTGTATGAAATATAGAGTGATTTTTACATAAATAAAAAAAAAAAATACATTGTACATTGTTTATATATTTCTTCTTTCTTCGTGACCTGCTACCTATGTGTTCCACTCATCACCTAATTTGAGCTAGCCGGAGGTGGTGGGTGGTGACAACATATCACTTTAGCATTACAGAGTCAGTGATCAGCATAACTATAAATATATAAAGTTCACAAATCCCTTTGGAAAAAAAAACTGCTTAACAGTTAATGTACAAAAAAATAAATTTTTGTTTAAAACAATTCCTACAGAGTAACCCGACATCCAAACCCGCCCTTTACTAATTGTCCAGACTTATCTC
This sequence comes from Bacillus rossius redtenbacheri, assembly GCF_032445375.1. NCBI lineage: Eukaryota > Metazoa > Arthropoda > Insecta > Phasmatodea > Bacillidae > Bacillus > Bacillus rossius. Next base: position 38,588,817 of record NC_086344.1, read on the forward strand.
TAGAACACATCTAACCCAAGCCTTAACATTTAATTTGACCATAAAATTACATTTACTTAATAAGCTTACAGTAAGAAAGTAAAACAAAAACACACATTTTACGTTCAAAGGTGGCAGAAAAAAAAACTAACTCACTCAATTATTTATATATAAAATGTAATCAAGTGACCCAAAATTCATCAATTGTAAAAGGCATGCACAAAGTATAGTTTGCTGATTTTTATATAACGTATTTTTTAAATATAAAATCTTAATTTTATTTCATAAAATGTCTAATTACACTCTAATAACAATATATACTAATCAAGAACGTATCATTTAAATCTGGATACGTTGTAAATTATACCCAGCTAAAAACTCCTCTAAAATTAAATTAATTATTAAATTGTAGTCAAAAGTGTCAATAAAAAAAAGAAAGAAATAATATCAATTTGTTATTTAAAAAAAATATTTTTTTTTTTTTTGTGGGAAATCCCCGACTGTATTGTAAATCTCCTTTCTGTGGGAAACACCCATTCTGTGGAGAATCCTCCTCCTGCGGGGAAATACCCTTTCTGTGGTGAAGTCCCAATCAGATGTGCAGATTTGCCGGACTTCAGTTCTTCGATGTTATAACTTTTCTGGTTCAACATGAGCGGCAGAAAGTGGGATGTTGTATGGCTTTCATATGAACATGCTGAGACCCAAAATAACAAAAAAAAATCTGGTTTAAAACTAAAAAAACTGGTTTAAACAAAAAAAAATATATTTTTTTTTTTACCAACCCTGCTTTCACACTAATCTGTCTTCATTTAGGGGTTATTGAGGATTCTCAGCAAAATTTAAGGACTTTTAAGGGCCATTATTCAATTAAAGACAAATTAAGGGCTTTTTAAGGATATGAAGGCGGCATTTGAACTGTGCGTCCCTTCACTTCTACACTGCGGAGCGCAACTCGTACCTCGGAGGTGATGGCTGGGAGCTAAAACCTGTCTCCGAGTTGAATCAACTACCCACCATCGTCGTCATTACCCTGAAACTAACATCTCCTAATTAAGCTAATAATAATGGAATAATCTTATCAAATTAGTGTACTGTCATCGGTCCTCGATAAATCTACAAAGTTTGAATGAAATCTGGCCGTTTAAAGTAGGTCAAAATCGCACCCAAAGGAGTCGGTTACAAACATACAAACAAACAAACATACCGGTGAAGCTAATATGTATAAAGCGTGTAAAAAAAAATTATTCACGAAAACCCCTACACGTAAAATTCACTCTGAAACTTACAACTATGCCACAGAAAAAAGATACAAGGTAACTGAACTCATAAATTAAATACGTGCAGGAAAATAACACAAACGTAAAATACGTATGTCTGCATGATCATTGAAGAGAAAGTATGACTGGATTAAGATCTAAAAATCCAGCTTGGTTGTTTAGAATGAAGAAGACTGTTTTATTAAGGTGTTAGTTATTGTTGCTGGTGTAGTTTAATGGTTATTTCAGTTGCAGCCTGTCTTTAACTTCTACGCGGAACAGCAAACCGCTCATGACCTACTTCCGATCCACTCCTGGTCCACATGTGATGTATCGTCTTTAGAATGTGCTCCACCACATACTTATATTTGTTCCATGTAAAATGATTAGATCAACATGATCAAGCCTGTAACATGACTTTATTCGTAACATAATCAAGCAGGAGACATTTCAGTGAAGAGTTTACTACTGCACTAACTTAAAAAATCTCGGATCCTTCTGAAAAATCACAACAGTACGCTACCTAGTTTTTATGAACACCTACTGCCGTATTTATGTAATTATACTTAACATACCTTTTACCCAGGTAATTCTCAGAGGAGCGTCTTCTGAGAAATAATGCAAATAATAACTGAAGTGAAAACTTGGTCAGGATAGCTACATTAATCATTAGTATTATGCATTAATTACATATAATTTACCTACACGCTATTAATGTAGCTAAAAAAAAACTGGTTAAGAAGTAAAAAAATAATTTGATAAATAAAATAAACAGCCTTTCATCTTTGTTATTATTCATCTTTTTACCCAGAAGCCACTACCTGCAGAATAACATTTATTTCAATTTAAATTGTGATGTGAGATTAAAAAAGTTTATATATATATATATATATATATATATATATATATATATATATACACACACACACACATATATATATACACATGCATATATACACACACACGCGCATATATATACACACACACACGCATATATATACACACACACACGCATATATATACACACACACACACACGCATATATACACACACACATATATAATGAAGTTTAAAAATTGTGCCCTTAAATGCTATATAGCTAGTCTTGGACATATAAACTGTGTTGCCAACTTTCTCAACCAATATCCCTAATATTCTTCATGTTATTAATACATGATTCCCACTGAAAATTGATGGTCTAAAGTGCTGACTTCATAACTGAAAATTAAAAAAATTACCCTTTGAATAGAATCAACCCTTGGAGTTTTCATTCTTAATAGATGCAACCAATACATTCCAACTAAGGATTCACAGCTTATAATCTCAAATGGACCAGCCATAAAACTATGTTTAGCTCTTAATGAATACATTGATATTTGTAGTTTTCTGTGTGTTTCTACCATTATGATCAAGAAAGACTCAGTATGGTCACCTGTGATTTATATTGTACTATTATTATAGTAATATTTATTATGATACAATATTGTAAGTTAATAGAGGCTGCTTTGATATGACCTTCCTCGGCTAGGCTCATATATATAACTAATTTTGTGTTAGAACACCACATATTCAGCAGCGTAACTTAATGTCAAGAAGAATGATTAAATATTGAAGATTAATTCTGTTACATAACAGATTTGTTTGCACGAAAAATTTAATTCGGTTAAGTAAACAAAACGGTAATATGCGTAGACGAACGCTGCTAAAATAAATAATACATTAAATCATACTGAGAACACAAAAGACGCAAGCAAATACTAACCTGAAGGCAGATACAATCAACATGATACTGAACCGTTACAAGTATAATCATGTGAAGTAAGTTCTCAACTAAAATGTTACAAAATGAAATAGGAAAAATAATATACTGTTCCAAAAAATAACAATGAAATTACTTTTATACTGAATCATAGCAAAACACTAATAAAAAAAATAGTGGAAAACAAAGACAGTTTGTTTACTATCACAGCACAATAACCCAACAACCAATTTCACACAACGACTCAAATACAAGACACAAATAAGTTAACAAAATTGTGATCACCATAGATTTCACTTTGCAACTTACGCTGTCCAACGGGGTACATTTTCAAAACAAGAATTAATTAATCATTAAGGACCACCACCTCCTCCACCCGCGTTTTTAATCACAGTCCACTGGTTATGTTTATACGAAAATGGCGACATCAGTGTTACCAAGAAATAAGTGACAAATATAATTTACCTCAGGAAATCATAGCGCGGAAGACATGGCAAAGATGTGTAACAAAGAGGATGACAATATCCACAAAAGTAAAAGCTCTGTTCGCGTAATCTGTACTGTGTACAACTTCTGTAGCCAAATAGTTTATTAACGTTCTTTTCAATAAGTGTAGTTATAAAATTGTTTTAATATGATAAAATACTGATAATCACGGTATACTTATAAGCTTGCGATCGGGACTATATTTTTAGTGGCAAGGAGTTCTTATTATTTATTATTATTTTTACATTTCCTGGAGCATCTTCTATAAATACTTCCCACCTCTCACTGCCAGTATCACCACTCAAGCTCATTCTACTCCCATCCAATTCTCATCAGGTGGCCTTCCCTCTTTCCATTCATTTCCACTTCCTCTGGATCTACCACCCATGATACCTCCTCCCTGTATACCCCCCCTGTTCATCATATCACCCAGATTTCCAAGCCCTCTCCCTTTTATCACCTCAAACAGTTTCACCAGTCGTTTTTATCGTCTTCTTATTTGCAGTGTGTTACACCCAAAAGCTCCTTCATCACTACCGATGGTCTATGCATCTCCCCCTGTCAACCTTCTCTTCTCCACCACTCATCACCCATACCAGTGTTGTACACTTTCCAAATCTTCAAATTCATTCCCCAGGCACAAGTCCCAAATTACTGTAACATATTCCATCATCGGCCTCACAAATGTAGAATACAATTTTTCATTAACTTTCCTTCCTGTTTCCTTTATTGTCCTATTATTCAGCACAAGAACCCCCCTTTCTTTTCTACCCACTACACCTTCTTTCCCCAACCCAGATCACCCTTTAAGGTTACTCTGAGTTACCTGCCTCATGAATCTCCTGTCCCTTCCAACAATATACTTGCTTGGGTACCTTCTTCTCCTGGTGAACCTAACTACCTTCATATTATCTATATGAATCCCCATTCAATTCTCCCTCGACCAACCCACCAAACTTCTCCATACCATCCTGCAAGTGTGCCATTTCCCCCACGATTTCATATATCATGCAGTCATCCACAAACAATTGTCTACTTATTTCCTCCCCTATATCATTAATCATAATTAAGAATAGAATGGGTCCCATCACACTCCCCTGCAGTACCCCTGATGTCACATCCCCATCTTCATTCCATTTCTTTCTCACCTTCACCTATTGTTTCCTATCCCTAAGAAAGTCTCCTGCCAAATTTACCACCCTGCTCTCTTCTATCAACCTATACCTGTTTTCCATCATCCTCTTCTACAAAACCATTTTAAACACATTTTTGAAGTCTATAAATATGGCATCTACTTGCTTACTTTCGTCCACTGTCTCCACCAAGTCCTCTAGCAGCCCATCCTTCTGCGCCTCTCAGGTGAATCGAGTATAATTGAGCCGCAGAAACTGATGAACACCTTTTTCATTGTCTTATAATTAATAACATAATGAAATTATTAAATTTATAATGTCTTGAAAAATAAGCTTTTTGCTACAGTATATTTTGCTCCCAGTGAAATAAATTGGGTTTGGCAATGTATTAATTTTAAATGAAAAATTATTTTATGATCTATTAAATCTTGTGTAATTTTTTCTGGTTGGTATTAACTAAGACAAACCTGTTAAATAGGTATTAATGTAAAAAAAAAATTATATAAGTTATATCAAAAAAGAGGATGATAAGAAAGTGTGTATTAAATGCTATTTAGTATAGAAAAATAAACTTACTTAAGTTTTTTTTATTTAAAAAAAGATAAAACACAGGGATTTTTAAAGATATTCAAATAAAACAGTGTAGATATCTTGAGAACAATCTGGTATAGCAAAATAAAACAGTTGTGCAGGCAGCAGTTAGTGTCAACCAATGTTTTCCTCTTCTTCTTCTAGATCATCTTCCGCACTCGCCTCCTGGTACTGCTGGTACTCGCTTATCAAGTTATTCATATTCTCCTCTGCATCAATAAACTCAGTGGTGTCCATTCCTGCGCAGACACAAACAAACATGCCAACAGTCAAGAAAAAAATTGTAAGATTTTAGGCCAGTCTGTGCAGTCGTGACTCGGACTCCACAATATGAGTATAATACATTGGCTCCAAGGTAAACTCATTGCTCAGCCTAGAAAGTTAGAAAATCATGTTGACTGTATTAGTCGCCGAGTAAGAAGAACATTGTTTTTTTTTTCTTTCAAAATGGACTATAACCATAAAAAACTTGTGTGACCAGCCTATACTCGATTGGTTAACCCCTGAGCATGCTGTGTCTTAATGAAAAAGTTACAGTGCAACATGTGTATATTGTAGTGTACTCTGGCTGTTAACAATAGCTTATAGGCATATGTCTACAACGTTTGACAATGGACAGTGAAAAGAAAATCGAATTTAAAGAAGTATAATAAAACTAACGAAACTCTATAAATTAAAACTGTTAATTGTTATGCATATAATTCCAGTTTAATTTTTATATAAACTGTTCATTTAAAATTAAATAAGGCAATACCGACTGTGGATGTGCATCACCCAGTTTCTTTTATCACTCCCATGAGTCTTGTGATGTAAAGATGCGCTGACAAAAGCAAGTTCGGTGACAGCATGGAATATTGCCTACCTGATTATATAGGGTATTGCTATATTTTGTCGACCTGCTGAATAGCCGTGGTGCTAGGCCAGCTTAAAAAACCTTTAACTGTACTACTAAATATACATACTTTAAAAACAAATGTTGCATAGCAAAATAATTCTACTAGCCAAAAACTATGAAGCAACTTACTTGTAACAGGAAAAATGTGTTAAATTTTTGAAGTACAGCCCTGGGGGGGAGGAGTACCAACTGCTAGGAGCGAGCGGTGAGACTCTCGCTGCGACTGTTACGGCAGTTCAAATAAATTACCTTCGCCCGTGTACCAGTGAAGGAAGGCCTTGCGCCTGAACATGGCACTGAACTGCTCCGTGATCCGCTTGAACAGCTCCTGGATGGACGTGGTGTTGCCTATGAAAGTACCGGACATCTTGAGACCACGCGGCGGGATGTCGCACACGGCGGTCTTCACGTTGCTCGGGATCCAGTCCACGAAGCAAGTGCTGTTCTTCTGCTGCACGTTCAACATCTGCTCGTCCACCTGAGGCACCACACACCCGATTATTCCGACTACTTGGTTGTAAGTCAAATAGTAGTCCAGTGACAGTAACATTGACATGACAATGTTGGCCTACCATAAAAATGCAATGAATATGCTATCACACGTATGTGTCACAGATGAGCACACAGTGTCATGAGAGATCATTTCAAAGTAAGTTCAGTTAATAGGTAAAGATACTCAACTTAATAGGAATTCGGTCTTTCATAGTAACTAAGTCGATTGCTGGGCATTACTTAAATAAAACTTTAAATAAGCAAGGACGAATATAATATAAAATAAACTGAGATGATTATAAATTTTTAATTCAGATTTTAGGTAAAATTTATGGGGACTGCAATCTTTTATAATCAAAGATATGTACCGATTTTTAAAAAAAATCGTTTTGAAACTCAACAAAGATCGCATATGGCTTTTAACTTTAGTAATATGACTTGTTACTCAACAAGTCGATGATACGTTTATCAGTTTTGTGAAAATAAATTTAATTTTGTTACATTTTATCTATCAGTATGAATCAGACTAAACTGTTTATGCCAGCATAATTTCTCACCTCCTTAACGGACATGCGGCCACGGAAGATGGCGGCGACTGTAAGGTAGCGGCCGTGTCGCGGATCGCAGGCAGTCATCATGTTCCTGGCATCGAACATCTGCTGAGTCAGCTCGGGCACAGAGAGGACGCGGTAGTTCTGGTTGCAACGCGACGTGAGCGGGGCGAAGCCGGGCATGAAGAAGTGCAGACGGGGGAACGGCACCATGTTGACGGCCAACTTGCGCAGGTCGGCGTTCAGCTGGCCGGGGAAGCGCAGGCACGTCGTCACACCCGACATAGTGGCCGAAACCAGGTGGTTCAGGTCACTGTACGTGGGCGTCGTCAGCTTCAGCGTGCGGAAGCAGATGTCGTACAGCGCCTCGTTGTCGATGCAGAATGTCTCGTCCGTGTGCTCCACCAGGTGGTTCACTGACAGTGTAGCGTTGTATGGCTCGACCACCGTGTCCGACACCTGCAATACAAGACACCTCAACTCAAATGTTTGTCAATTTTTTTATGTGTTTTCGAACTAAGATCTCAGTAATTTTAATACTGTTTCAATCAATGTAAATAAAAGTATAAGACACCATCACACATCAAGAACAGTAGCCTGTACCTGTTGCTAGTTTTAACACAGTACACAGGCTTATGTGATTGCAAAACATGCCACAAAAAAGGCTGAGAGAGCTGTTATAGTATCTGGATCAAGGAGACTTCGAGGTTTCGTGAATTCAATTTTATAATATGTTAGTGCTATTGTTCGCCAATATTTAATTAGACGATGGTATATCACTAACTTTCGTAGTGTCCCAATATATTTTATAATTGCATTACTTTTTTCTGTATTGATTTATGTTATTCGAATTAAACATTTTATGGTTTTATTAAATTTATAAATTTTTATAAAAAAGTCTTGAAAATTTAGGATCTAATGTTTTACATGAATTTGATCTAATATCTCTATGTACCAGTGGCATACAGGCGAAGACATAGCAATGTGAAACACTCTATTTAGTGTTTATGTGGTTGAATAATCTGAACCATACACTCACCTTCGGAGAAGGCATGACACTGAACGTGAGCATCATGCGGTCGGGGTACTCCTCACGTATTTTGGATATGAGGAGGGCACCCATGCCGGAACCCGTGCCGCCGCCCAGGGAGTGCGTCAGCTGGAAGCCCTGCAGGCATTCGCAGTTTTCCGCTTCCTTGCGGACCACGTCTAGCACCGAGTCCACTAGCTCCGCGCCCTCCGTGTAGTGGCCCTTGGCCCAGTTGTTCCCCGCGCCGCTCTGGCCGAACACGAAGTTGTCCGGCCGGAAGATCTCGCCAAAGGACCCGGCACGGAGCGCGTCCATCGTTCCCGGCTCGAGGTCCACCAGAACGGCCCGCGGCACGTACTTGCCTCCTGAAATATCACAATACAGTTCGCTTTAACTTCTGCTCTAGTCATGATGATAGTGCTTGGACATTACCAGCGACACCCTATTGCAGCGGACAGCTAGCGCTGTTCGTGCTGGACGGCCCTCCCCTCCTTTCCCCCCCTTTGTTCCACCCCTCCTTGCTCCTCCCCTCTTTCCCCTTCTTGCCTCCCCTCCAGAGTAGTGCTGTAGCTGTCCGGCGGGGTTCTTTTTGCTTGCTTGTCACCACACTAGCCCTGAAGATCTCCTATCTGAAGGAGAACTACTTTCCTTGTATCACATTTGGAACGCTAGAGTTTGGTCAGGTTCTTGTACACAAGCGCCGAGGTGCCACGCTGCGGTTGGGAGGAACCCCCCCTCCCCGCAAGCCTGCACTCTTGAGTCACATCGATCATTCCTTGACTCTAGCCAATGATAGGAGAGTAAGATTCAGAACGTAAAGTATGGGTAATTGAAATACTTTATAATTCCTAGAAGTATTAACATTTATTTTTATTTACAGATAACCTTCATGTTGCCATGGAGTGGGTTTTAAGTGAGCAAGTTTGCTTACGTGATGTCTATCAGGTTATATGAGTTACAAAAGTTTGTTGGTTTTGACTGTGGGAGCCCCCTTAATATAGTAGTCACATTACTATCGGTATTGCGATTTTTTAGGTGTTTATTTACACCATAACCTAGTGGTTCAATTATGACATCAGTAAAAGGAGTCCATGACAACATTTTAGAGCACAGTGAATATACCTACTGCTTTATTTCTTCAGGCAATCGAAAAGCTAAAAGGTGAGAACAGCGACCCATCATGAACCATTATTTCAGTTTACTTTAAGAATTTATTTGTTTGAGCACAGGACCGCTAAAATAAATTTTCTCACATAAAAATCATACACATGCAATGTTTTTCACGACAGTTTCAGTGTATAACTTAAAATTGCATAACCAAAACCGTAAACTGATGTACAAATTAGAGACTGTGACATCATATCATCACAGACTCCTAATTCACTTACATTAACTAAGCTGATGACTATTAGGAAATTTGTAAATTATAATATGATTTACAATTTCATTTCTTGTTAAACATGTTATTTTAGTCAAGAAGGTTTTCAATTATTATTAATATTTTTTTCGAATGCTCTTCCCTTTGTAACAGACAACAGTCTATTTTTAGGATTAATTTTGTGCCATTGTTTTAACGAATGACTCAAAAGTAGATCCAATAAGTTCAAATTATACAAAATGAACTAAATGTTCAATGACCCATTTATGATTTAAGTTAAAACACAATAAGCGACATTGATTTGCTTCCATGAATTAACGATACACTCATGACATTTATCTCAATAATTTCGTATGCGTATCGGAATCACGTGGCAGAAACACGTCTGAAACTGTGCGCTGCCCGGGGCAGCAAGAGAGTACAATCATGAACCAACCTGTGGCCTCGTTGTAGTAGACATTGATGCGCTCCAACTGCAGGTCGGAGTCGCCGTGGTACGTCCCATTTTGGTCGATGCCATGCTCGTCCGATATCACCTCCCAGAACTGTGGACCATCCGACAAGAACATTATGAGACATCTGTGTCGGATCCTGTGAGATGCACAATTGGTGAGTCCAAACGTACACTTATGCGACACTCTTCACCAGTTCACCACGAATTGCCTAGCCATGCAACTGCGAGCCGACATCAACCCGCCCAGCGCAACAGCGTTATAGTTTGGTTTTTTTCAATAGATGAGAAACATGCAATTTTATGTGTGTATCTGTGGAAAAAGAAAACACTTGGTTCGATTAGGGTGTAACCAATTTGTGATACTTCACTGGTAATACCTACAAATATAATGGCCAGAATTAATACATTTTGCTGACTGCAAAATTTAATTTAGGTAATACAAACAAACAAAAAATATTGGGATCACAAAGTTATTGTAAATATTAATTTGTTCTGAGACTTGTATAAGTATATCACTGACACGTTCTGGCTTCGTCGATATCGGGTGAAATCTTACTTCTAGTAGGAAAGTTCATTATCATTAATATGAGAGAAATTTTTAAGAATAGTTTGATGCATTACAATGGACTGCCTTAATTAAAAAATATAAATATATTTGTATATATAATTATATATAGTATTGTTAAATTATTAAGAACTTACGTAAGAAATACTCAGTATTTTCTCGAAAAATGTATTATTTCATATATGCGAAAATACTCATAGTCACGTGTCGTACAAAGTTACAATATCATTTAGGTAGTAGTACAAACTATTTATTGGCATATATTTTCCAAAGTATTCTTTTGTAAAAGTACAGAATTGTTATTTTTCTGCATGACAAGTGAACACACGCAAGGACCTACAATGTTGCTGGCGCATTCTCATAGTAGCAAAAATCTGCATGCGCCTTAGCTGTTGCACACACCATTTCGGGTCAGGTAGTTTGCTGAACCAAAATAAACATTGAAAAATATTGAAAATAAATATGATTCCAGCTCGTGTATTTGTGTATGTCTAAAGGGGATGTGGGACTCCTTCACCCCCTCCCCCAACTAAAATGAAATGAAGGGAAAAAAATCAAAATCTGGAAGCAGAAAGCCCATACATATAAATTTTCAGCATTTTTCCCTTTGTGTCAATATCGATGTAGTCTATAAAGTGCAGCACATAATGGCCAAAATATTAAGACACAGAAATGATCAACATGTCTTTCATTTAGTTATCTGTTTTACAAATGAAAATGCAAGCAATTTTCTTATTTAGAAAAGTTATGCAAAACTAGGGTGGGAAATGGTCTTGACTCCGGCCGAAACGTACTGACACTGAAGTCCTTGCCTTTTTGGAAATGGCCTCGGATATGCTATATTCCAAAGGATCAAGACAACCACATGATAAAGTCACATATAGCATCAAGTAAACAGTAGGGCATGGACAACAATTCAGGGGCATCTCTCGGCTGCGCTATATTCCCAAGGATCAGAACAACCACAGGATCAAGTCACAGCTAGCATCAAGTAAACAGTAGGGCGGTGACAACAATTCAAGGGCATTTCTTGGCTGTGCTATATTCCCAAGGATCAGGACAACCACAGGATCAAGTCGCAGCTAGCATCAAGTAAACAGTAGGACGGTGACAACAATTCAAGGGCATTTCTCGGCTGCGCTATATTCCTAAGGATCAGGACAACCACAGGATCAAGTCGCAGCTAGCATCAAGTAAACAGTAGGACGGTGACAACAATTCAAGGGCATCTCTCGGCTTCACTATATTCCCAAGGATCAGGACAACCACAGGATCAAGTCGCAGCTAGCATCAAGTAAACAGTAGGGCGGTGACAACAATTCAAGGGCATTTCTCGGCTGCACTATATTCCTAAGGATCAGGACAACCACAGGATCAAGTCGCAGCTAGCATCAAGTAAACAGTAGGGCGGTGACAACAATTCAAGGGCATCTCTCGGCTTCACTATATTCCCAAGGATCAGAACAACCACAGGATCAAGTCACAGCTAGCATCAAGTAAACAGTAGGGTGGTGACAACAATTCAAGGGCATTTCTTGGCTGTGCTATATTCCCAAGGATCAGGACAACCACAGGATCAAGTCGCAGCTAGCATCAAGTAAACAGTAGGACGGTGACAACAATTCAAGGGCATTTCTCGGATGCGCTATATTCCTAAGGATCAGGACAACCACAGGATCAAGTCGCAGCTAGCATCAAGTAAACAGTAGGACGGTGACAACAATTCAAGGGCATTTCTCGGCTGCGCTATATTCCTAAGGATCAGGACAACCACAGGTTCAAGTCGCAGCTAGCATCAAGTAAACAGTAGGGCGGTGACAACAATTCAAGGGCATTTCTCGGTTGCGCTATATTCCTAAGGATCAGGACAACCACAGGATAAAGTCGCAGCTAGCATCAAGTAAACAGTAGGGCGGTGACAACAATTCAAGGGCATCTCTCGGCTTCACTATATTCCCAAGGATCAGGACAACCACAGGATCAAGTCGCAGCTAGCATCTAGTAAACAGTAGGACGGTGACAACAATTCAAGGGCATCTCTCGGCTTCACTATATTCCCAAGGATCAGGACAACCACAGGATCAAGTCACAGCTAGCAACAAGTAAACAGTAAGGCGGTCAGGACAACCACAGGATCAAGTCGCAGCTAGCATCAAGTAAACAGAAGGGCGGTGACAACAATTCAAGGGCATTTCTCGGCTTCACTATATTCCCAAGGATCAGGACAACCACAGGATCAAGTCGCAGCTAGCATCAAGTAAACAGTAGGGTGGTGACAACAATTCAAGGGCATCTCTCGGCTGCGCTATATTCCCAAGGATCAGGACAACCACAGGTTCAAGTCGCAGCTAGCATCAAGTAAACAGTAGGGCGGTGACAACAATTCAAGGGCATTTCTCGGTTGCGCTATATTCCTAAGGATCAGGACAACCACAGGATAAAGTCGCAGCTAGCATCAAGTAAACAGTAGGGCGGTGACAACAATTCAAGGGCATCTCTCGGCTTCACTATATTCCCAAGGATCAGGACAACCACAGGATCAAGTCGCAGCTAGCATCTAGTAAACAGTAGGACGGTGACAACAATTCAAGGGCATCTCTCGGCTTCACTATATTCCCAAGGATCAGGACAACCACAGGATCAAGTCACAGCTAGCAACAAGTAAACAGTAAGGCGGTCAGGACAACCACAGGATCAAGTCGCAGCTAGCATCAAGTAAACAGTAGGGCGGTGACAACAATTCAAGGGCATTTCTCGGCTTCACTATATTCCCAAGGATCAGGACAACCACAGGATCAAGTCGCAGCTAGCATCAAGTAAACAGTAGGGTGGTGACAACAATTCAAGGGCATCTCTCGGCTGCGCTATATTCCCAAGGATCAGGACAACCACACGATTAGGTCGCAGATAGCATCAAGTAAACAGTGGGATGGCGACAACAATTCAGGGGCATCTCTCGTGGGAAACAGTCTCGGCTATGCTAGTAAAAAATAAACCACAAAACGGCTGAAGGAAGGAATGTTGGGGTGAGAGATGCATGGGACCTCACGCGTCACTTAAGGGAGGGGGGAGGGAGGGGGAAGTACTTCTGGCCATCGGTGGTGAAACCCCAGTTGCGAGTGCAACTTAAATGATATTGCGACGGCTGCTTCATTGCTCACGTGACCAAATACAATCTACAAAACGTTAATTTCTCACCTGGTGTACGGATTGGACTTTGCGCTATGCAAAAATTACACTGGAAAAAACAACATACATAGCCAAATGGGATATTTAAGTTATGTTTCATGAATTTTGAGAAAACAAAATAAGTTTTCAAACTTTATCCAAACTTATTATTCATGACATAGATTCGTAATTCACGGGGTGTCCCTTCAACCTTCTTGCGAATAGTTCCGGGACTTAACCCCTCGGAGCACCTCGACAGGGACAGGGTATGTAATACGTTCACTACTATTATCGATTACTGCTTCGATTGTGATAAAACTCGGTGGCAAGCATGAACCCCTACTTTTCTCTCAAACTTCTATGGAACTGTGTCACACTCCTCTTCCAATACATTCCAATCCCTTATCGTTCTCACAACCATATAATTCCTTGCCCTTTACGTCTTTCACTGCTCCTTAAAGACCTTCCTAGGAATATATTTTTTCCCCTCCATATACTTGAGACGTTCCAGAATTAACTCCGAAAGGAAGGTTTCTTAATTCATACTGGTTTGTGAAAAAATGACAGCTTACATTACAATATGTACTTAACAATATTAACTTGGACTGGAAAACCAATTAGAGTTGAAAACAGAAACGTAACGCACGGCCTTATTGAAAACAGCCTCGGCTACGCGATAGTTCTAAGGATCTCTGGAGAACCGCAAGATCAAGCTGTAGCTAGAAAAAAAAATAGTTGGGTGGCGAAATCAGGAACAGGGATATCTCTCACTGAATTGCAGTCTCGGCTACATTAGTAAAGTAAAGCATAAAAGCACGTCATAATTTTAAACCTACCTTTAACCTCAAAATACAATTTTTCACATGAGGCTGGAATAGTAGAATTAAACGTTTACACTATACCCGCTTCCCCACGAGGAACAACTGCACCCAACGGTCCAATCCTACTCACGGGCCTTAGCAGTAGAGCTAATACTGCAGTTAAACTAGCCTATACACATTTATGTTGCCACGCTGTTATGAGATTTAACAGAACAGTGTATATGTTATTTGGGTTGATATTTTGTTTTCATACTTTTTTTTTGTGTATGCACCTCTATGTCGCACGAACTGAGAACTTCTCGTGCCCAAAAGTACCCGAATGTAGAGGTGAGTGTACCCGAATTGTGTGCACTACGGTTGGTAACACTGTCGCCCCCTCCACTGCCCCTCAAGTACGCTGAATGTGGTCTCACACCACTGCTGCTTACTGAGACAGTTTCATCTAAAGTCTTAAAAAAAATTGGTTGTCTGTTAAGTTGGTTTACGGACGATAGTTTAACGTGACAACGTCATAACAAAACATTGATGAAATGATTGCATACTTTTATGAATAAAATTGAATTATTTTTATTGAATTATCACTATTTTGTTTGGATACAAAGAAGGAGTGAAATGAAATCTACAATTTAATTAATAAATGTACTTTTATTTGCACTCATTAATTCAAATATGTTTATTACTTTAACGAAGAGATTATTTTAACTATAACTTTTATACATGTTTGCTATTTAACTTCTTCCAATCTGTGTTATTCTGTTAAGGATAGGACGATGATAGGAAAAGTAGGAAACGAATGGGAGTGTTTCAAGTTTAACGTGCCTCGAAAAAGTCAAATCGATGGTTGTTCCAATCGAGTGGAAGAGAGATAGATGAGGCGCAAGAGTACAGTGAGCGTAACGGGACACAGCGTAACGGAACAATGTGCATTACGGGACACTTTTTCGTGCGTGCAGCCAGCGTTCATCGATTTATTAGACGTTGTCAAGTCAAAAAATACACGTGTTCAAAATATCCCGTTCCTCACCGTGTGAGCACACCTCTGCCCAAGCAATTCGTTTCGAGGGCGAAGACTTGAGAACCTCACAGGCCTCAGCAGCGGGCGGATGTTTGCGGCTCGGATAGTTATCTTATCTTACCTTGGCTCCCACCTGGTTGCCGCACTGGCCTGCCTGCATGTGAACAATTTCACGCATTTTTGTACAAAAAACAAACCACACTGAATTTAAAATAAAATACAAACGAAATGTTACCGAATAATTTTCTACCAAAATTTCACATGAATTTACCTCTTGTTTGGAATGTTCAACAGAATGAAAAGAGCAAGCTAGTGTAACTCTTCTTCCTCTATGTGCAATTGCAAACAAAGTAAAGTACTGGGTAATAAGACTCAGCAATCTTGGTTTTTAAAATATTAGGCCATAGTTTTGAGTCAATTCCGCATTATATTTAATAATAAAATACGAATTATCAAGAGAAGCTTTTGATGTGACCACGTCTAATAAATCGATGAACGCCGGCTGCACGCACGGAAAATTATTCCGTTACGCACATTGTCCCGTTACGCTGTGTCCCGTTACGCTCATTGTACGCTTGCGCCGCATCTATTTCTCTTCCACTCGATTGGAACAACCATCGATTTGACTTTTTCGAGGCACATTAAACTTGAAACACTCCCATTAGTTTCCTACTTTTCCTATCATCGTCCTATCCTTAACAGAATAACACAGATTGGAAGAATTTAAATAGCAAACATGTATAAAAGTTATAGTTAGAATAATCTCCTCGTTAAAGTAATAAATATATTTGAATTAATGAGTGCAAATAAAAGTAAATTTATCAATTAAATTGTAGATTTCATTTCACTCCTTCTTTGTATCCATACAAAATGGTGATAATTCAATAAAAATGATTCAATTTTATTCATAAAAGTATGCAATAATTTCATCAATGTTTTGTTATGACGTCATGTTAAACTATCGTCCGTAAACCAAATTTACAGAAAACCAATTTTTAAAATTAAATTGATATTTCGTAACCACTAAATTCAAACTCATTGTTACAATTTGTTGCCATCCGTCTGCGTTCACTTGACATTGTGGACAGGCCTTAGGGATGTCAACGTTCGTAAACATGCAGGCTAGTAATTGATTATCACCACAGCTATAGTTGCTCCCGTGAAGTGATTTTCTCCCACGAACCTCCCTTTGTCGAGGTACAAGGTTGTAGACATCTAATCACTTTTAAGCATGTTGACAGTATTTGTAGAAAGGGCAATCGCAACTCATACTCACTGTTCATCTTCTGACGTCTGCAATATTTTGGGCGGAATAAGATGGGAAGCCTTAATTTCACAGACGAGAGAGCCACACCCGAAGTTTACATGATTTCACAGTATCTTTAATGCAGCTATCCTAACCAAATCAACTGTCCACATTGTTTTAAAGTATTTATAATGTAGCTAACCTAACCTAATTGACCATTAGTCTCCTTTTATCAACACCGCCATATTTATTTACAATGGACAAAAAAAAAAAACCAGAAGATGCATGATCGGAGGTTTGGCTCTCTCGTCTGTGAAAAGAAGGCTTCCTGAATAAGATAACGGTTTTGAGGTTAAAACGTGACGTCACAGCATGCCATCTACCGGAAATTCCTAACTCCATGGTTTATATAACAGTGTCATAAACTTGTATGCTGCAGCTATGAAAAAATGCGGTCAAATATTGTGCCGTGTACGACTGGACAGGAAATAAAAAAAATTATTTACTAATTTATAGGTATATATACACACTTAATTTAATGGTAACAGTGTTGAAGAGACTGAGAACTGCTTCGTGGGCGCATGAGCAGTAGGTACGGAAAGCAGTCTCTCTATGAAGTGGGCACAGTCAATGCGTACTATATACGTTCTATGAGTCGAGCAGAACCTCCATGGAAATACATTCTTTGTATATTTGAATCTATTGGACTGGATTATCGGCTTGTGTTATTTGATTCTGGAATTGCATTCCTCGCAAGCGAGTGACGGGCAGCGAATAGAGTTTCAAAGTTGATAATTGATTCAAGATGCGCGAAATCGTTCATCTGCAGGTAGGGCAGTGCGGGAACCAGGTGGGAGCCAAGGTAAGACACGCGCATTTGGCAAAACGACGTTTTGTTTATCAACTCAAGATTTTAAATGCTATCCGCAATGACGTGTTGTAATTACGAAACCAAACTAATATTATTATTTGTAAAATATAAAAAAAGGGATTGTCTGTATAGTCGGTATACGGACGATAATTTTACGTGATGTCATAAGAAAACATTTATGAAATATTGCATACTTTTTAATTTTCAAATATTATTTACAGTTTTTGCACATTTAATTTAAATATCTTTGTTTAAATATAATCACGGACAAATAGTTAAAAAGCCCGACTTAACCTGTTTGATATTATAGAATAATTTCTCGCACGGTGGTTGGCAGGTTCTTGCACGCTCTGCTCAGGCGGAACGTGACAATGAGTCATGCTTTTTCGTGCGTGCAGCCAGCGTTCATAGATTTATAAGATGTTATCACGTCAAAAAAATTATGGTCGTTGAGTGTAAATTTCTAGCTGTTTTTTTTTTAAATTGTTATCATTTACCAAATAATTTTGCTACTAAAAAGGCTTCACTGAACGAATGCTCATTTTAATTATATAATTTTCGTACATCTGAGTTCACGAGTTTTAAGTGAAAAGTGTAATCGTTGCATGTAACAATAGCTTAAGCCAAATTTTTTCGTTTTTTTTGTATAGTGAAACAAATTACTTTTGTAGTCTTGGTTTTATTTTTCTTAGAACAAGTCAATTATTATGTCAGCTTCTTAAAAAAAAAAGAGTTGCAATTGTTGCAGATACTTATACGTCAACCAGTGTCACATATGCATGTTTCCTCATAAACTACTACTTAAGTTGTACAACTATTCGTTACTTGTTCAAATTCTAAAATCACAATAATTATGAGCCCTACAGTTACGTGCGAATACACCATGCCAATGCCAGAGACCAAAATATTTCGTGCGCCGCGGATTCAACTGATGATAGACTAGAAATTGAAAGCGTGTATTTGTTTGCTTGTTTTATGTACTTACAGACTGGATAACTAGACCACCGATAAACCCACAAGGAAATACGTGTCGAATAATGCTTCACGCGAAACCTCAGAAAAATGCGTTTTTGACGTGACAATGTCTAATATATCGATGAACGCCGGCTGCACGCACGAAAAAGTATTCCGTTACACACATTGTCTCATTACGCTGTGTCCCGTTACGCTCATTGTACGCTTGCGCCGCATCTATCTCTCTTCCACTCGATTGGAACAACCATCGATTTGACTTTTTCGAGGCACATTAGTAGTATAGCTTGGCCGGTCCGGAAACAGGCCTCAGGCGGTGGAGCCGAGAGCCGGCTCCGCCATCTTGGATTGTGACGTCACGGCGGCCATCTTGGATGGTTGTGACCTTGACCTTTGACCTTGACCTTGAATTTGATCCTCAAAAATCGCCAAAATCCGCCAAAATTGGGCAAAATTTGCCCAAAATTCCTCAAAAATCGCCAAAATTTCCATTTCTGTGGAAAAAAGTTCCGCCAAAAAATCTCAAAAAATTCCACAAATTAAAAATTTCTCATTTCGAGGGAAAAATTTCCCGTTTCGAGGGAAAAATTCCCGTTTTTAGTCCTTAAAAATCCCAGCGGCTGAAAATTCCTAAAACTGGCTTAAGCATCCTTAACTCAAGCCTCAGTTAAGCCATTTCTAGGAATAAGGATACCATGACCGCCATCTTGGATTATGTCGTCACCGTTGCAATTTTCGTTACGGTCGCCATCTTTAACTTTTTTATTATCCGATTTTAATAAAAAAAAATAAAATTTATTAAAAAAATTCAAATAATAAAATTTTTAATAAAATATTTAAAAAGCATACTTTTTCGACACGGAGCTCGGAGTCCTCGGTTCGAACCCGACGAATGCAAAAAAATAAAAATGACGACCGATCCTTCCCTCGTGGTGGGTGCTGGCAGACTGACTCCCACCACTTTTTATCATCATCTAGTATGACGTCATGGCCGCCATCTTGTCTTCGATGCTGGAAGCCATCATCATTGTATCGTCGGCTAGAGTGCGCCGATGACATGTTAGTTTAATTCGTATCCGCTAGAGTGCAGTAATAATTTATTACTGTGACACCCGCCATCTTGTCATTTGGCCGCCATCTTGAAAATCCGTAATTATTTATCTAGAAATTCGGGAAAAGTTCCAAAATTCATTAAATAAATCACTCATTAATTTACATATTGATTCGATCGATTCCCGTCCTCGGTTCGATACCCGATCGTTGCAATAATGTTTAATCTTATGTAAAGAAATAATTTAAATAAACCATGTTCAACATTCGTAAAGAGACTATAAATCCTCTACGACCACCATCCTATCAGACATCAAGACCACCATATTGGAAATTCGTAATTTTAATGCTAGAGATCCGGGAAATAGTTCAGAAATTATTAAATAAATTTGTAATCCATATAATGATTGATTGGATCGACTAAGGTCCTTGGTTCGATCCCTGGCCGATACAAAACAACTTTAATTTAAAAAATACTAAAAAAGTGTTAGGTTTGAGAAAATAAAAACACCACAAGTTCTTTTAAAAAAAATTTATTACATAAATTCAATACACTACTACAAGTACAAAAAAATACACAGACAAATTACTAAAAACTTGGTTAAGATTTATTTCCGCATTTAATCTTGTGCTGTTCAAGACACTGTATAGCTGTGAGTCCTGATTTTCGAGGTCGATTAGCGAAATACTTAAAGCACATCTTACACATATAAATCTTCTGTTGATGTTTTGTAACCTGGGGTCTCACAAGTCGGGAGAAGTTTTTGATGTAGCAGTAGTGTGCAGAACCGCTTTCATTTGTCACAAGCAACAAATCGAAATGATTTTTTCTTTCTTGTTTGGTTACACGAATCGGACACACTTTATTATCCTCATTTAGCGCATACACATTAACTGAGACTTCAGGGTTATTTTTCTCAAAAACTTTTATCTGATTTAACGGCGGCGGATAGCACAGTCCATCGAAGTTGTACTTATTCTCCAAAGCATAATACCTCTTATCAACACGGTTTTGATGACTTCCCTCGACAAATCTTGCCAAAATACTCCATTTAAAACAAAACTGGTCCTTGAAGTTTTGGCAATTGACTACTGCTCTTTTGTTGACTATCGCCTCAGGTAAGGCAATAAATGATGATGTCTGATGGTATGGAAGCATACTATCACTTGATTCGTTTCCTATGCACATAATCTTGTGACTGTCCAGACTGTTACAATGCGAAAAAACCTTATCGCATTTGTCGCACTTATATGTCTCTCGAGAGATTGTCAGAGACCTACTGCAGGTTATTGATGCACCACAATATTTGCATTGATGCGATGTATGCTCTTCATTAATCGATGTATGGAATGCAGATGATGAAACTTCAGCTGATGATGGAACAGCACGTATCGTTGTCTTCTCTGCAGTCGGTATCGGGATCTTCACAGCTGTCGGCACCTCAGCCATTGAGTTCTCCGCTGCCGTGGTCTCCTCTGCAGTCGGTATCAGGATCTCCGACTCCATCATCGTTGCTGCCATCGAGGTCCCCGCTGCTGACGGTAGACAGTTTATTCCGGTCAACATAACTAAATGTCACGATACTTAATGGAGAGAGCACGTCCGTACTGCACCGCGGCCAGAGGTGAACTGCGGGTCCAGTCGTCCGAACCTCGCTTATATACCCGCGGTCTACTGGTATACTACATGAGTCAAAATAATGTCTGTATTTAAAATTATTTTTTTATTAGGTACCTAAAAATTGTAGAAATAAAAACACACGAGTTCAAGTTTTACACATTTATTTATAAAGAGTACACAAATACATATTAGGTTAAGGAATCAAGCATTTTCACAAGCAAAGTCTTTAATGCCGCACGAACTGACTCGTTGACTCCGGTTCCAACTGGTTCGTTGACTCCGGTTCCAACTGGTTCGCAGGCCACAGGATCAGGAACACAGGTTTCCAGCTGGTCATCTTCTGTGACGTTGACAACTCCGACAAGACATGGTCGATGACGTCTGTGACCACGTCTACGCCTGGGCTTTGGCTCAGTGCTAGTTGGGACAGATTCACTGCCTGAACTGCGACGACGAGACGCACACCGTTTGGACGTCTGCGTAGAAGCATCACAGGTCGCAACAGGTTGCAACACGTCCATGTTTGGTGTTGCACATGCAGACGAGGCGACTACCTCAGCGATGCTAGCAGGAAGGATTGTGTGTGGCCTCATGTGATAGACGGCACAGTTTCCAGGTTCGCAACAAGCTACCAGCTGCTGAGTCGGTTCGTAGGACACAGGAAAGTGCGCAAACCGCCAATGCTGAGCGCCTCCATCACAGGTTTCTGTATATGTACGTAGATACCCGGAATCCCAGTAGCTGTACTCGACACTGCTGAAGCTAGGTCTTGCGCACACGTACACGTTAGCAGGATGAAACGTAAACATCTTCTTGCAGGCCGAACGTCAACTGAAGGCACGTACATAGGTACGCCATTTATATATGCAGGCTCCTACTAACATTGAGTGTGCCATTTCTGCATTAGCTGCGAGTTTGTACAGGCACAGACACGTTCAAACTTGTCACGTAGCTGCACGGCGTATATTGCACTAAGCTTGCGCAGGGAAGGACAGCCGTAGTCGGTCTGTATATCCACAATTTCAGCTGCTCCGACGTCACACAGTTCTCGTAGCCATTTCTTCTGTTCAGGTCCGGCAACGTAGATTATTTCTTTTTGCAGTAGTAAATCTTCAATAGTGTTTTTCACTTGGTGGTACGGAATTTTTCCTTCGTCCCACTCTAGTCCATGATAATATTTACATAACCATTCATTCGACCGTTTACTTTTTTCGTCTAGTAGTTTCCACGGATACGGAGGTCGGAAGCTGCGGGTTCGAGTCTTGTCTCCGGAGGTGACGCTAATTTCCTTGAGCACGAATCCATTTTGACTCTGGAAACCTTGCAGGTTGCAGTACATCTTGTGGCTAGCAATGCTCGGTTATAACTAAATTATCATAGAAAACGAAACGGTATTTATGTCAGAATTTTCACAAGTTTGTCTCGACAATTGTACGAAGCAAGCCGATCGTGAAGTATCAGACAAAAAGCATAGGTGTTTGGCGGAATATTTCCGCTAGTCGTTATCTCGATCCTACAGTCGATGATGTTTGAATTTATACGATCATCCTGTTTGGAAACGTCAAACACCATTAACGGTGCCTTGTTCTTGAAACTGTCGGGACTCAGTATCGGTGACTGTATCCGACCGTAGTAAGCTTGCTGAAACTTGGCATACATTTGATATGCTAGAAGAAATCTTCCACTTTCAAAATCCATGTTCATGTCAACGTACGGATAACTTTCGCTGTTTAAAAATATTTTTACATTACGTATTTGACAGTTATCGAATATGGAGCGACTTACTCCTGCATTAAGCTGTCTTCCGGTCTGAAGTCCGACGATGATGTATCTTGGTTTTTCCGTAGCGAAGCTGGACTTTACTATCCAATTGATACGCTGACTATGAGGCAAGCCAGGATAAGTTTCCAGGCTCCAGGATCGGAATGGCACATCGAAGTTCTTGCCATTTTCTATGTTCTTCAACATCTTGACTCGCTCAACGGTGCTCACTTGGATGTGGGGCAGCATCCACTCGATAGACTGAAGTGTTAGCGAAACATCTTGAGGGTTTTCAGCAGCGGCGACAATTGCATTAATGTGCGTGTTGGCTAGAAGCAGTACGAGCTCTTGTTTCGAATTAATGATTATATGCTTGTAGTCCTCAGCGAATCCGAGAAGCATGGACAGAGGAACACAAACTTCGAACTTCCCTTCGGCATAAACCGGAAGCTTATATTCATCCTCGAGAGCCCAACCGGCCATCTTTGCAGCAGACAGTTCATTTGGCGTGAGCGAAAGGTAATTTTTCATAGCAGATGTTATGCCTACATCTCTCGTCTGGTCTACCTCGACACCATTGAGTACATAAGTAATGCGCTCGATTAGGTGAAGAATACCATTGCAGGATATTGATGTCGTTGTCGGATGCGTACCATCCGCTTTTGTAAGCGTGCCTCTTATACGTAGAAATGACTGCGAAGGTAAAGTACAAATATCTTGGTGCTGTACAGCAATGCGTACTTCCGATGGTAGTGCGTACGGTCCGAGCAGGAAAGGCTGGTACTCGTGCAATTCCATTTTCGTAATGCTGTCATCAAAAATGACCGGATCTTCCACGTTGAGGATTTCGTCTTCCATATTTATTCGGCACTTGTCCAATACTGAGAAGATACTTTATGTTGTCAGGTGTTAACGCACCGATGTCTGGTAGAGAACTGTTCTTATTCACGACAATACGATTTCTTTTATAACTGTTCGGTGTTACGAACTTTATGCCCATCGCTTCAAGTGCAGACGTAATGTAATTTCTTCGTCTTGAAAATTCACCAATCGTCCTCGCTGGTCAACGATTCTGACGACGACTTCGTGTGCGCACTTCACGACGACTGGAACGTAAATGATACTTTGCGGTACTTCTACCAGTTTATATCCTGGCGGGACCATCGGCGAAAACTCGTGCAGCATGTTGCTTAGTCTTCCGTTGAGATACGTTCCACTTGCCAAATTACAGTTTATGCGTATTACATTTGTCGACATGATATTTACAGGTCGCGTGGAGACGTGCAAGGTCTTGGCTGCGTATATTTTCGGTTCGAATCCGAGCATGGTACCTATGGTGCCAGGTTTCGTAAAGTCGACATTTTCACTGCATGTTAGAATGCTTTTTTGAGTGTTTGGATTATCTCGCAATTCGAAAATTGTGTTTGGAGACAGGGCTTGCTTGATGTAATTTGTAATATCGCTCAACTCGTATGCGCCGGTAGGTATGACAACTTCCTGAGCTGTTGTTCCATCACTTTTCAAGAAGCACATTTTGCAGTTTTCCTCGTCGATATTAGGTATGGCATTATACGTTTGAAAATCTACGAGTCCGATACACCATTCTCCGACTAAATCCAGAGGCGGGAAATGAACCGCCCGCAGCTCAGATGCGTGACCTGTCAAGGTAAGTGTTATCGACATGACTAATAAATAATCGTCACTGCATAACCTTTAAGTAGCAATTTTTATTGGTCAGCTAATTTTTGTTTGTTAAAAAGCGAAGACACAAGTGTCCGAGGTTTGTTTGTTTTGGCCTCTGTTCCGTTTCGTAATTGTAAAACAACGTAGTGGACCGGTCCAGGTACAACCTAAGTTCTGGCGGAGGGCGTAAATTACCGAAACTGTCGTAGTACTCGGCCATGTTTCCAGTCTTTACATAGGCTACCCAGTGCGTGCCTCGACCCGCCGACGTGTCTAAATTAATTATGGCGCACTCACGTGTCTTTGGCTTGCTGGGCAAAGTGTCTCGCATAAACACGCCGCGGAAATTTGCTATTTTAAGTTTGCGTGCGTACTTTATTAAATCTACGTTGGTGAGCGGACGTTTCGGCAAAGAACTTAGGATTTTTTCATTCGTTTCTTTTTCATGCCTCGGCCTGTCTTGTGAGGTCGTAAGTACAGTCCTGCGCCGTTTTTTTTACCGATGGCAATGGCTTCCATGCTGGCATTGTGTCGCTGTGCTTCTTTTAACTGCTTGCGCTCATTCTTCGAAGTGTTGACTGCCCGCACTATACCGCTCGTTGCACCGATGAGGCCGCCGAGAACACCCAATGCAGGCAAAAGCAAAGGAAGAAATCCTCCTATAATCTTCTTGTCGAGAGTCTGTAATTTTTGCTTGGCTTTTTGCACACCTGCACCGATCTTGCGTTTGGTCTTGCGCGAGTTAGTCTTTGACTTGATGGAGCCGGCTCGACGAGCGCCCAGTCCTAATTTCGTCTTTGCCTTCATGATCTTAGATACGCCCCACGCTGCGATTTTCTCTCCTAGTCCCGCGTTCGACGATTTACTTATATCTTCGGCTTCCTGTGCCAATGTCTCGTCGGCCCGGTGCCTGGATTCCAGATCCTTGCTTAATGAATATGCGATATCGTGCTGCTTGCACTTTTCGTCGAGAGAATTAATGCCCACGTCACCGCGAGCTAACCTTTTCGCTAGTTTAGTTCCGGGGCCGCAAAATCTGTAGCCGGGAATGTGTAGCTCGAATGGTAGGTTGTTTATCAGCGAGTTTACGAGTCCCGCACCGATGTGTTTTTTGTTCTTACCTCTTCGAGTCATTACGCACAACTGACCAGAAAGTATAAATGTGTTTGATTTTATACAATTACTTTAGTACAATGCAGGTCGTCAAGCAAGACGTGTGTTTGCCCGTGCGCATTACGCAAGACGATGTATTTAGTGCGCGTGAATCACGACATGGCTTACTGTTGCCTTCTGCTGTACGATGCATAATGGCGGGTCCGTCCAACTGTGGCAAGACGTGTGTTTTACTGAGTTTACTGGAGGAACCAAATGGTCTTCGGTTCGAGAACGTTTACTTGTATTCCAAGTCGTTGCAACAGCCAAAGTACCAGCGCCTAGCAACTGTTCTACGATCTGTGGATGGTCTGGAGTATTTTCCGTTTAGCGATAATACCGATGTTGCACCTCCAAGCGAAGCAAAAGCCAATTCCGTGTTTGTTTTCGACGATGTAATGTGCGAGAAACAAGGCATAATACAAGAGTACTTTTCCATGGGCAGACACGCCAAGGTAGACTGCGTTTACCTGTGTCAGACGTACAGTCGTATTCCAAAACATCTCCTACGAGACAACGCAAATGTCATAGTTTTGTTTCGCATGGACGAACTTAATTTACGCCACGCTTATGATGATCACGTAAACACCGACATGACATTCCAGGAATTCAAAGACATGTGCTCCTTGTGTTGGAAAGAAGAACACGGATTCCTAGTTATAGTCAAAGACTGGCCTCTATATAAGGGCAGGTACAGACGAGGTTTCGATCAGTTTATCACCAAACATGAGTCATAGCATTTCGAAATTCGGTCGTAGCAGTCGAGACTTACGTACTGCTCTCAAGTCTCATGACAACGTTATCCGCAAATACATTTCGCTACTGGCTCAAAAAGTAGACGGGGTGAAAAAGGAATTTCTTGAGTACCTTGTAGCCATAGACCAGCGCGTGGAAGCTTCGGATTCTCGCATTCGCGACATGATCGAAGTATCGAATGCACAAAGACGGGACGATCTGAGGACTTTTCAAAGTAGTCTGAAAGCATCACTATCTCAATCGTCAACAAATTCAGATTTGGCCAAACACAAGAAAGAAGTTTCTGCGAACGAATAAAAAAGTATATAAGGAGGTCTTGCAATAAGTTTTCAGCCAGTACAATGTCGGACCTGGCCAGTGACCTTCATCGAGCTATACAGTCTGTTCGTGAAAAATATTTACTTGCTAGACGAACCAGACTTGCACGTGAGATGGAAAATGAGGAGATATTTAAACCAATCACTAGTCGCCTCGACGAACTTAAAAACAAGGAAGAACCAGCCTTCATTGTGAAGACAGAAGTTGAAAATGAAATGCCGACTGTAAAGAAGAGAAAGTATGAACCAGATCGAGAAGAAGAGGACTTAACAAGTACAGAGTCCATGCACAAGAAAAAAATACCGAAAA
Source organism: Bacillus rossius redtenbacheri (assembly GCF_032445375.1). Classification (NCBI taxonomy): domain Eukaryota; kingdom Metazoa; phylum Arthropoda; class Insecta; order Phasmatodea; family Bacillidae; genus Bacillus; species Bacillus rossius. Next base: position 38,616,132 of record NC_086344.1, read on the forward strand.
AGGGACATCAAGTTAATGCAATGGTCCGACCATACCTGACATCGTTTACGAGCCGGAATAATGACACGACCTACGGAGTGTACAGAAAACATAATAAGTGGTTCCTCGGTGCTAAAGAAATAGACTTTCTACCAGGAAACATCGTGCGCGTAGCAGAGTTCAAAACGCGCGGGACTCCGGGTCTGTACGAATTGCTGTTTCGCAGGGAACCTAAAGGATATTCTCACAACGACTTACAAGAGTACAAAAAACTGCTAGAGCTAACCAATGCACATTTTCGCGATAACGATCCAGATAGTGGTGTATATAAAGATGTAGATCATGAAAAAATGGACATTCTCGCTAATCTCTTCAGTGAACTAACAATACACGGAGAAGGTTTAAAAAGGCTAGAAAGTGGTCAGACATTTGACTATGTATATTGGGACGACCCTAATGAATTAGTTGATCGCCTTAGAATTCTACATGCTTCGCTTAGTGTAGGAAACTATTCGCACATCAACGAAATAGTCTCCATACTTGAAGAACTGAAGGAAGCCGGCTACATACAATGAGTCGAACCGGAATCGCTCGCGAACTTCATGCTCCTGCTAGACGAAAATACCTTCGTCGCAAAGTCATAGTTCGTGGAATTGATGATTTATTCCAGGCGGACCTTGTTGAGATGATACCGTATTCCCGATTGAATAAAGGTTTCAAGTACATGTTGACAGTCATCGATGTTTATAGCAAGTTCGCTTGGGCTAGACCTGTAAAATCAAAGACTGCAACTGACGTAACCAAGGCCATGAACAATATTTTGCGTGATGGACGTGTACCGTCGCACCTGCAAACGGACCTCGGGAAAGAATTCTACAATGCAACCTTCAAGGCTTTGATGAAGAAGTATGGCATCAAACACTACTCTACATTTAGTAACGTCAAGGCCTCCGTTATCGAAAGGTTTAACAGAACTTTGCGTTCCAAGATGTGGCGACAGTTCACGGCTAACGGAAATTACAAGTGGCTTGACATCTTGTCGAAACTAATAAGCGAGTATACTTCCACGGTGCATTCTACTACGAAAATGAAGCCAAAGGACGTAACGGACAATCGCCTGCTTCAAACAGTGTTTTCCAACACGAAGAAGAAAGATCCACGAAAGCGTAAAGCTAACGTCGGTGACATTGTGCGAATCTCCAAGCAGAAAGGTATCTTCGAGAAAGGTTTCACTGCAAACTGGAGTCCCGAACTTTTCCGTGTGACACATGTTCGTGAATCAGAGCCTAGGACCTACTACCTCGAAGATTTGGACCACAAACCTATCCATGGAGGTTTCTATGCCGAAGAGATTCAGCCTACGTTGTATCCCGATACGTACTTGGTGGAGAAGATTATAAAACGAAGAAATGGACGGTCCTACGTCAAGTGGTGGGGCTTTCCACCTCGCTTTAATTCGTGGGTGGCAGATGCAGATGTCGAGAAATCCACAAAACTTTAGTAATTTGTCTGTGTATTTTTTTGTACTTGTAGTAGTGTATTGAATTTATGTAATAAATTTTTTTTAAAAGAACTTGTGGTGTTTTTATTTTCTCAAACCTAACACTTTTTTAGCATTTTTTAAATTAAAGTTGTTTTGTATCGGCCAGGGATCGAACCAAGGACCTTAGTCGATCCAATCAATCATTATATGGATTACAAATTTATTTAATGATTTCTGAACTATTTCCCGGATCTCTAGCATTAAAATTACGAATTTCCAATATGGTGGTCTTGATGTCTGATAGGATGGTGGTCGTAGAGGATTTATAGTCTCTTTACGAATGTTGAACATGGTTTATTTAAATTATTTTTTTTACATAAGATTAAACATTATTGCAACGATCGGGTATCGAACCGAGGACGGGAATCGATCGAAACAATATGTAAATTAATGAGTGATTTATTTAATGAATTTTGGAACTTTTCCCGAATTTCTAGATAAATAATTACGGATTTTCAAGATGGCGGCCAAATGACAAGATGGCGGGTGTCACAGTAATAAATTATTACTGCACTCTAGCGGATACGAATTAAACTAACATGTCATCGGCGCACTTTAGCCGACGATACAATGATGATGGCTTCCAGCATCGAAGACAAGATGGCGGCCATGACGTCATACTAGATGATGATAAAAAGTGGTGGGAGTCAGTCTGCCAGCACCCACCACGAGGGAAGGATCGGTCGTCATTTTTATTTTTTTGCATTCGTCGGGTTCGAACCGAGGACTCCGAGCTCCGTGTCGAAAAAGTATGCTTTTTAAATATTTTATTAAAAATTTTATTATTTGAATTTTTTTAATAAATTTTAATTTTTTTTATTAAAATCGGATAATAAAAAAGTTAAAGATGGCGACCGTAACGAAAATTGCAACGGTGACGACATAATCCAAGATGGCGGTCATGGTATCCTTATTCCTAGAAATGGCTTAACTGAGGCTTGAGTTAAGGATGCTTAAGCCAGTTTTAGGAATTTTCAGCCGCTGGGATTTTTAAGGACTAAAAACGGGAATTTTTCCCTCGAAACGGGAAATTTTTCCCTCGAAATGAGAAATTTTTAATTTGTGGAATTTTTTGAGATTTTTTGGCGGAACTTTTTTCCACAGAAATGGAAATTTTGGCGATTTTTGAGGAATTTTGGGCAAATTTTGCCCGATTTTGGCGGATTTTGGCGATTTTTGAGGATCAAATTCAAGGTCAAGGTCAAAGGTCAAGGTCACAACCATCCAAGATGGCCGCCGTGACGCCACAATCCAAGATGGCGGAGCCGGCTCTCGGCTCCACCGCCTGAGGCCTGTTTCCGGACCGGCCAAGCTATACTACTCACATTAAACTTGAAACACTCCCATTCGTTTCCTACTTTTCCTATCATCGTCCTATCCTTAACAGAATAACACAGTTTGGAAGAAGTTAAATACCAAACATGTATAAAAGTTACAGTTAAAATAATCTCTTCGTTAAAGTAATCAACATATTTGAATTAATGAGTGCAAATAAAAGTAAATTTATCAATTAAATTGTAGATTTAATTTCACTCCTTCTTTGTATCCATACAAAATAGTGATAATTCAATTAAAATGATCCAATTTTATTCTTAAAAGTATGCAATCATTTCTTCAATTATTTTGTTATGACGTTGTCACGTTAAACTATCGTCCGTAAACCGACTTTACAGGCAACCATTTTTTATTTGGCGGAAGGGTTGAATTCAAACGGGTGTGCGTTTTAATTATCCTTGTTGTTAGATAAATAATTATTGGACACGCCTTGAGGAACTAGAAGCCAATCACGACGCTTAAGGAACACGTGATCGAACCAGGGGCGATCAGGATAGGTCGCGGTAGACGGCAGCCAATAAGCAAGTGACACCGGCTAGATTATGGACACGATTATGGGATCTAGCCTGCGACATCAGGAAATAACGCGGAATTCGAATTAAGAGACCTGCAAAATTCGCGGATTCATTGAACTCTAGGATAGACTCCACAGTCCTTTAAATACTCGCGGAAATGACACCTGTTCATTGGCTACTGACGCGTGAGACGTCTCAACTAGGCTGTCCGTAATTCGGAACTTTCTTGGTTTAGTGTTTCCCATTGGCTCGCAGTTACCCGGATAAAATGTGGGCCAATAAGCAGAAGCGGTACGAAGGTATAGTTGTTTTGATGCTAGCCTATCGCGAAATGAATCCGCGAATTTTGCATGTCTCTACGGCATTACCATATGGATGGGTGAAAGGCAAAGTGTTGTAAGTCAATTTTATTGCAGTCTTCCTTTTCGCATCAGAATTGAATATAATTATGTTAAAAGCTCAACAGTGGTATCAAAAATTAAGGAAAAATCTTAGTAAAAAAATACACTTATCAATAGATAATTAATTTTTATAGCTAAATTCACGAAACATCATCATTTTTCTCAAAAGTTTTTTTTCGCCTGCCCAAGATACTTTTCACGGGGAATGTACCATAACAATGAACAACAAAGTTATTAGTAGGAAACCACCAGCGATTGTGCACTCTTTTGTTATTTATTACTATTTAGAATGGCTGAAGATAATCTACTATGGTTTTTTAATAAATCGGAAGGTTAAATGAGCACCGTCTGAAACTAGTTCCCCCCTCCCCTTCCACATGGGCCTGGCTGGGAATAGAGTGTAATAAAGTTTAGAGTTGTTGGGAAAATATGGGGGGGGGGGAGAGAGAGAGAGAAAGAGCGTGTTCCCATTATCTAGACATCCGAACATCCAGAAAGGCGGCGTTTATTCATGGCACTCTACGCAAGCGGCCCTCAGAATTCTCAAGGTCGCTCAGCGATAGATAACGATGTCGAGGAAGGACGTTGCGCGGGGAGTGGAGGAGGGGAGGGGGGTATCGAAAACCACGTGACGATGCGTGACGTCAGTGGTCGTGCAGGGCCGCCAACCAGCTCCGAACCTGCCACACGTTGCGGTCCTATCTCCGTTTGTAACAGTATTTTTTTTGGAAAAAGGAAAAGAAAAGATAAACCTTGTGTTTTCATGTGCGGGTTTAGATACAAAAAAAAAGTGGTACACAACATGTACAGTAGGATACGTACATGAAGGGATATTTCCACCATACAATCATAGGATCACTGCTTGAAGTTTCCACACCCTAGCACATACGAGTCTAAGATTGCACGTACTTGCACGTAGAGCCGAATACTGCACACACGAGCATGTAGAACCCAAGAGGGATGTCATGAATAAGGCCAGTGGCACCGCTAAAGCTCTGGGCTCACCTAGTTAGAGGTATATTTGTGTTAGTAAGGCGGGATGATAATTTGGACGCTCGCTGATGCTTCTAGCGTGGTTTTGTCTCAAAGCACAAGGCTGTGTACTGGCACACAGACTTCTCATCATGCATAGGGCAACTAAGAGCGTTGGCATATAAAAGAAGATAAATGTACATTGCAAGTTCCTTGAGTGATTTTAAGAATCTCTACTGGGAGTTGCCCACGTAAAATGTATTCCGAAACCACAGGTAACAGCCAACTTCACTTTTTTTTTAAAAAAATACAGTTTGAAAACGAAAAGTGAGAACAGAACTTCTCATCCGCCCTCAGTGTGTACTTGAATGATTTTCGTAAACAGATCCCACTCAGATATCTTGAACAATTTTCAAATCGCGAGGTTTTTGTTCTGAAGCTCTGCAAACTATTTGCATGTCCATGTAGGTGGTGCCCATAATGCCAACCATTTAGCCCCACAGTAGGATAAAAACTTGTCTGAACGTGTGCTCTACAGTTTTGGGAGGTGATATCGGACGAACATGGCATAGACCCAAGTGGAGTGTACAACGGCGACTCCGACCTGCAGCTAGAGCGCATCAATGTCTACTACACAGAGGCCACAGGTTGGTGAACGGTCCTAGTGAGCACGCTGCATGTAGGGCGGTATTCCAAGACGTTTGAGTAAGGTAGCGAATATGCACTGCCTGGTTAGGCAACTGCTGTACCCTAACTCTCGGGTCATATTCCAAAACATGTCCTAAGTGAACCCCTGTAAAGTATCAGATCGGCAGCCGTTTTAATAAACGAGGACTTGTGCGAGGCTATAAACAGTTGTACTTCGTGGAATCCATCGTAATTTTAGCTTATTTTTTAAAACTATGGAATTATAATGTGAAATAAAATATTTAATTTTGTTTGTACAAGAATAAACGATGAATTTTTGGTCGTATTTACGTTTGCTGTTTTTTAAGATATTAGGGGGAGGGGGGAAATTGTTATCGTAAAATTTCCGTTAAAGTTCATTAAAAAGGAAAAATATATATACAGTTATAAATCAAAACGGCAACGGATAGGACACCAAAAATCAATGCCCTAAAAATAAGGGACTGGCCGTGTCCTATCGTGCACTTGGAATTTGGTTAGGGTACAGGTATTGCATATTCAACAAATTAACCCTTATTTTTGTGTCTTGGAATACGGCCCGTAGTTTTTTTTTTTTTACCGGAATGGAAACGAGAGTACACGGAGTTGTGGCGTCCCAGGAGGCAAGTACGTGCCCCGGGCCGTGCTGGTGGACCTGGAGTCGGGGACCATGGACTCGGTCCGCTCGGGCCCGTTCGGCCAGATCTTCCGGCCGGACAACTTCGTGTTCGGCCAGAGCGGCGCGGGGAACAACTGGGCCAAGGGCCACTACACGGAGGGCGCGGAGCTGGTGGACTCGGTGATGGACGTGGTCCGCAAGGAGGCGGAGAGCTGCGACTGCCTTCAGGGCTTCCAGCTGACGCACTCCCTGGGCGGCGGCACGGGTTCCGGCATGGGCACCCTCCTCATCGCCAAGATACGCGAGGAGTACCCCGACCGCATGATGCTCACGTTCAGCGTCATGCCTTCGCCCAAGGTTGGGATATACCACATAACAATTGCTCTGATTCAAATGTGTTCTTACAATAACTCAAAAAAAGAGGGAAGTACACACGGTCCTTGATTTATTTCATTATAATATCATAACACTTGGCATTGAAGATAACACATATTTTAAAATTCGTTTGTGGTGTTCTACTTTAGTAGTATACACAAACTGTTTTTAGTCTCTTTCAAAACTACAAAGATAGCATTACCAAATAAAAAAAATAGCTAATATTGCTGGATTTTGGGAGCGAATCATTTGTATTTGTGGCTATAGACAAGTATTCTGGGTTTTTAAGCATGTTCATATGCAATGAACTAACATCGCACCAACTTTCTTCGAGTTGTAAGAGTGTCAATTGTTAACAATTTGCGAGGAATAATCTAAGCTTGTATGTCACAATGGTGAAACATGCAATCATTCTACGGCTATATTATAACATTTGGGTTTTGTGCAGTGGTTTTATATTTCCTTTATTCTGTGTAATAATGTATACTTGTAAGGTAGTGCAATGGTATTTACTATGTTTAACGCTTACATTGTTGTGAAGTATACAATATTAAGCATCACAAATTCTGTGCTATAAAAATTTAACGCACATTAAAAATAACGATATAATGCTTACTTCCTTAAAACAGAATGAGTTTTCTACCGATTAAGTTATATGTTTAAATATGAAACTGACTAATGGGTTGTGAATGATTGGGTTTGACTGCAGGTGTCCGACACGGTGGTGGAGCCCTACAACGCGACCCTATCCGTGCACCAGCTGGTGGAGAACACGGACGAGACTTTCTGCATCGACAACGAGGCGCTGTACGACATCTGCTTCCGCACGCTGAAGCTGACGACGCCCACGTATGGCGACCTGAACCACCTGGTGTCGGCCACCATGTCCGGTGTGACCACCTGCCTGAGGTTCCCCGGCCAGCTGAACGCCGACCTGCGCAAGTTGGCCGTCAACATGGTGCCGTTCCCCCGTCTGCACTTCTTCGTGCCCGGCTTCGCCCCGCTCACGTCGCGCGGCAGCCAGCAGTACCGCGCCCTCACGGTGCCCGAGCTGACGCAGCAGATGTTCGATGCCAAGAACATGATGGCCGCCTGCGACCCGCGCCACGGCCGCTACCTCACTGTCGCCGCCATCTTTCGTGGCCGCATGTCCATGAAGGAGGTGGGTACACTCTTCACTTACGTCTGAACTAATATTGCTAAATAGATATATTGACTAGTATCCATTCATCAGTTATATCATCATAATTTTGCAAAGATTCCAGCAATTAGTTACCCCATTCATGGGTTATTCTCTAAAGACATAAAGTGTGTTACTGAAGTTAATTAATTGATCTGAATGGGATCTAAAAATTGTAAAGGAATTTTTAATACCTTGTGAAAATAGACCAAGTGTGTTTTCCCATCGTGGAAATATCTAGTTGAGCGGGAATAAGTAAGTTTGATCTTCCTGTATTTGTAGTCTCTTAAACATGAATTGCCGAGTGAGTTGCCACCCGCCCGTACCCACAGGTTGACGAGCAGATGCTGAACGTGCAGCGGAAGAACAGCAGCTACTTCATCGAGTGGATCCCGAACAACGTGAAGACTGCCGTGTGCGACATCCCTCCGCGGGGGCTCAAGATGTCTGCGACCTTCGTCGCCAACACCACCGCCATAATGGAGGTGTTCAAGCGCATCGGGGAGCACTTCAGAGTTATGTTCAGGCGCAAGGCCTTCCTCCACTGGTACACGGGCGAAGGTAACCTCTGAACAACTGTTTTATTTACAGTGACATTAATTACAGATGTTTGCAAATTTAGACAATCCGTTCAAAAGGGTGAGGAATAGTTACGAGTTAGACCAAATCTGTAGATTCTGCTCTAGGTATTCAAGCATTTTGGTGAATGATTGCTTTACATTCAGGTTCAAGGCCTAGTTTTTAAAAGCGTACTGCAATAGCTAGTATAAACTAACATTTGCCTTGACCTGTATATCATTGCCGTTTGTTAAAAAACTTATTTTTCCGGGCCCTCAAAATTCTTTTGGCCGCATATGTTTTTCGCACCTGAAATTCTCCCGCCCCTTGAAGACTGGCGCTGTGGGCAAAAGCCCGGTTGGCCCAGGCGTGAAGCGGGTTTTGTCTCCCGACGGTTCCCGACTTCCTCGAGTGCCCCGTGCGTGCAGGGATGGACGACCTGGAGTTCACGGAGGCGGAGAGCAACCTGAACGACCTGGTGAGCGAGTACCAGCAGTACCAGGAGGCCACGGCAGACGAGGACTTCGAGGATGAGGAGGAGGATGAGGTGTTCGGGACCCCGTGACCTGCTCCTTCCTGGCGGCGCGAGCCCGTCCACGTGTTCACCTCTACGCTGCACTGCGTTGCGCTGATGTGACCAGTCCTCGCACCAGTTCTGTATTTGTTAGTTCCTTCATGGGCGTTTCAATAAATGTTAAGATTTTTATAAATCTTCCTCGCATATGTTTAGCAACTAATGACAAGCAGCCCATACACGCACACAAATAAAAATCTGAAGCATTGCATTTTTACAACAACCCAGGGGCGCAACAAAAGGGGGGGGGGCAAGGGTATTTGCCCCCCCCCCCCTTCTGAAACCTTGAAGTGGGGGCAAACTGGGGCAAAGAAAGTGCTGTGTAATCAATTTTTAGATAATAAAACTGCTTAAATAGCACCATTTTCCACTTTGTTGTGGCATAGGCTTTGCTACACCCAATTTTTTATATTTTTTTACTATTTTTTTTTTTGTTTTTTCACTACCATAGGTTATTTAAATTTTTTTATAACTTATTTCATGTATTTGTTTTGGTAAATTTCGAAGAAGCTGTGAAAAGTTGGCAACAGTTTTAAAATACACTAGAATGGCCTAGAAACTGTGAGACTAGAAATTGTAGTTTAAGTTCTGAGCTTTTAGATTTAATTATTATTTGAGTTTTACATGGTAATATTTTATTTATTCTCTAGTGAACTGCAAATTTGAAATAATTGGCACAAATTAATTTTTCACCTAAAATCCTCAATATTAACTTTGTTAGCCCATTGTTCATCCGATCAAATCTTTCCTACTGGAGTCCCGCTATGTTTTCCCAGTGACGCAATCGAGAGCCTGGTGTAATTTCGCCAGCCAAGTATCAGACATCATTTTCCTTCCCGCCTCAGGCCATGAACGTGACAAGTGCTTTTCTCAGCGTCCTCCCAGGGCAGCCCTCTTCCCAGAGCTCAGCTTAGGTTAGCAGCTCCAGTCATGCCCCATTATAATGTTCCAGGGCTGTCGGGCACGTATCGGACGCCCGCCCCAGCAAATTTCTCACGAGCTAGCAGGTACCCCCTCCATCTTTTCCAGGAACTTCCCCGAGAGCACTGGCCGGGCCGTTGACCTCGGCTCTCGGCGAGCCGGAATCAAGGACATCTCGCCCGTCGGCCAAGGGTCTGCCCTCGCCATCTCGTAGCGAAGATGCCAACTACTTTACTTTAAACCAGCATGTAGCGGGAACTCTAGCAGCCGCAAACACACCTCACTCTGTTTTCCTTTTAGCCCGACAGAGCGAAAAACCAGTTGGTCCCATAAGGCCCAGGCTTACGCAAGTCCCCTCTTGCAGGACTTTTGTTAACTATCCTCGAGTCTGTTTCGCATGTGCCCCGACAGAGCACGCTGCTTTTGCAGCGCGACAAGTTACCTGCGATGCCCGTTAAGTTAGGCCACCAGCCACCTTTTTTAATTTTTTCTTTTGGCAGGCGGAGCGATATCTCGACTGCCACATGCAGTCATGTTGCAGAACATTGTAGCCACATTAAAATATTATAGTGAAATGTGTAGGCAGCGTGCACACATCGTTTGTGTGCTGTATTCGCCACACAGACTTCAATTTACATATAACGAATTCCATGCTTATTAAAATCAAATATTATGATGTTTCTGCTGCATTGCAGAAAAATGTCATAAATAATAATGTGCTGAATAGGAATGTTTTTGTAACACTAGGATACTATAAATTCTGCTCTAATTCAAATGTAACTACATCAGGTTTTTGAGGAAATAAATGTTTTTAGAATGGATTTGTTTGAATAAATAATTGTTTAACCAGGAACATGTTACATAGCAATTAAAACAAAACACAACATTTACAGTAAAACACAAGTGCTGGGCAGCGAACAGGATGCGCAAAGTGTTCACACAGCTTCAACCTCCTCTTCCTCCTCGCCCAGGTCCTCCTCTGCCGTGGCCTCCTGGTACTGCTGGTACTCGCCCACCAGGTCGTTCAGGTTGCTCTCCGCCTCCGTGAACTCCATCTCGTCCAGTCCTGCGGACAGTAGTGCAAGCCGCGTGACTTCTACAGCAGTGGGCCCACTGTCATCTACACACAACCTCCTCCTCTGCCGTGGCCTCCTGGTACTGCTGGTACTGCTGGTACTCGCCCACCAGGTCGTTCAGGTTGCTCTCCGCTTCCGTGAACTCCATCTCGTCCAGGCCTGCAGACAGTAGTGCAAGCCGCGTGACTTCTACAGCAGTGGGCCCACTGTCATCTACACACAACCTCCTCCTCTGCCGTGGCCTCCTGGTACTGCTGGTACTGCTGGTACTCGCCCACCAGGTCGTTCAGGTTGCTCTCCGCCTCCGTGAACTCCATCTCGTCCAGGCCTGCAGACAGTAGTGCAAGATGCACCTTCAGAAATAGGTGTTAGAGGGTGTTCCAATGATAGTTTTCAATGACGAAAATTAAAAAGGTTTTTGAAGTGAAACTTCTTTGCTGAGGGGGCAACAACTTCCGAGTGTTACTAAAATTCCGATCTCATGACGATAATATCAGGTACGTGGTGGGAGATCATGAGAGGAGGGGAACATTTAGGAACATGGTGGAGGGACCGTTAGTGGACGAGATGGCAGAGGAGAGGTACAAATGATGCAGAATGTATGCACACTGTCGAATCAGTATATTTCCAGAACGAAAATTTAAAATATATAATAAAGCAGCACTGATAAAAAAGACAAAATACTAAACCCAGGCTTTGGACCTAATTTTTGACAAGGAATGTTATTATAATATACTAAACCATTAATACTATATGTCCTTATAATCTTTATTTGCGCTAACCACCACAGATGGCAGCACCATGATTGTTACACATTTCGGTTACTTAACCTCCGTCGCATTCACGAAATGACTACCAACAAACGCAGCATACCGAGAACCAAGATGTCATTCATCGAAATATTGTTTACCTTCGCCCGTGTACCAGTGGAGGAAGGCCTTGCGCCTGAACATGGCGCTGAACTGCTCCCCGATGCGCTTGAACACCTCCATTATGGCGGTGGTGTTGCCCACGAAGGTGCCGGACATCTTGAGTCCGCGCGGAGGGATGTCGCACACGGCAGTCTTCACGTTGTTCGGGATCCACTCGATGAAGTAGCTGCTGTTCTTCTGCTGCACGTTCAACATCTGCTCGTCAACCTGTGGAGCCAACATCAACTTAGTTCGTTCTTTAGACACCACTTCAGTTATCAGGGATCTTGCATCCCACACAAGCTATCCACATTTGAAACCTAGTGACTCTAGGTAAGGTTTTTCCAAATAACCAACACCAAATTTTAAAATATGGCTATTGTTTCTTTTATTACATACCTTAATTTATTTTTCAACTATGAATCTACCATTAGACAAATTCTATCAAAAAATTGGAAATGAAATTGCCAAATAAAAATGATTATAAATGATATTAATTTTAGAAAGCAACACATTTTTGGTCATACAGATACTTTATAATTTAACCTATATAGAAATGGTTATTGATATAATAATGATAAGAAGTTACAGTAAATTAAATATAGAATACCTATGTAATACAATCATACCCACCTCCTTCATGGACATGCGGCCACGGAAGATGGCGGCGACAGTGAGGTAGCGGCCGTGGCGCGGGTCGCAGGCGGCCATCATGTTCTTGGCATCGAACATCTGCTGCGTCAGCTCTGGCACCGTGAGGGCGCGGTACTGCTGGCTGCCGCGCGACGTGAGCGGGGCGAAGCCGGGCACGAAGAAGTGCAGACGGGGGAACGGCACCATGTTGACGGCCAACTTGCGCAGGTCGGCGTTCAGCTGGCCGGGGAAGCGCAGGCAGGTCGTCACACCCGACATGGTGGCCGACACCAGGTGGTTCAGGTCGCCGTACGTGGGCGTCGTCAGCTTCAGCGTGCGGAAGCAGATGTCGTACAGGGCCTCGTTGTCGATGCAGAATGTCTCGTCCGTGTTCTCCACCAGCTGGTGCACGGATAGGGTCGCGTTGTAGGGCTCCACCACCGTGTCAGAAACCTGCAGTCAAACATATTAGTTCAGATGACTTTACATTTGACTTATTATATGGTGCTGTAGAGATCAATTTCAGGGTTAATTTTAGTGATTCATGCATATGTCCGGATACCACGAATGCTCTACTTGTAAAATTTGATGTTAATTTTTAAGGAACTTGGCGTGTTTCTCTGTACATGTCATAGGTATTTTACACATTACTTAGCGAAATTTGGAACTATTTACCAGTACTGTAGATTATTAAGCCATGTTGCGCAGATTGCCGATAGAAAATTAGGATGTTTTCTATCTGTATGACTTATTTATATGAAACTATGGTAGCAATAACAAGATAATTACCACCACCATATATACAATTTACGAAAATCCATTGTCGTGTTTTATTTCTTTGTGAGCAGTGCTTGACATGATAAGATGGTTCATGTATGGACTTCCATAAGTTGTGCACTTTTACAATAAGCATTATTCTACTACATCTCATTTTAAATGCCACCATAGATATTTTAGGGAAGGCCAGAGTACACAGTATATTATACATGAAGCTGACTACTGCATGTACCGATAAGGCACATATATAGAGACCAATAAGATTTTAATGTACCAGATGGGTGCAGCTTTCAGTTCAGAGTGATGGCCTTTGATCTTAAATGTGCTATATCCTCTATGACTTTATGGCACAAGTCACTTTGGCCTTCTTGGACTACACGAAGGTATTCTCAGATACCTTGAAGATCCAAATTATACACTTGGATGTGACCTTAAGGGTCCACAACCCACAACCTGATGCCATAGCGAGCCTTCCAAGATGATAAACTATGGAGTTTGCAGGTGACAACCGGCCTCCTTGATAAATTGTGCATGCGGTTTTGGGCTAGTGATGAGTCGCCTGCAATGGGGAACATATGCCTGGAAGATCCACGCACCACTGAATCTGGAGAAGCAATACTGTATATTATAAAACACTAGAAAAATAGTTACACATATAACTGCTATTTTTTTTACACATTCTGTAACACATTAAAAAGGATTCTGTGTAAGAGAGTTAGTGTTTACACACCTTGGGCGAAGGTATGATGCTGAACGTCAGCATCATGCGGTCGGGGTACTCCTCGCGGATTTTGGCGATGAGGAGAGTGCCCAAACCGGAACCCGTGCCGCCGCCAAGGGAGTGCGTCAGCTGGAAGCCCTGCAGGCAGTCGCAGCTCTCCGCCTCCTTGCGGACCACGTCCATCACCGAGTCCACCAGCTCCGCGCCCTCCGTGTAGTGGCCCTTGGCCCAGTTGTTCCCCGCGCCGCTCTGGCCGAACACGAAGTTGTCCGGCCGGAAGATCTGGCCGAACGGCCCGGCGCGGACCGAGTCCATGGTCCCCGGCTCGAGGTCTATCAGCACGGCTCGCGGCACGTACTTGCCTCCTGGGACGTCACACCTCCATGTACTCTCGTTACCACCCCATAGGTGAGAAAACGGATACACTGTTTACGCAATCGTGAAAGTCATTAAAACCTCGGCTATGACGAGAGACTGTCGTCACCCATCCCAGCATAATCACCACCATGATCCCCCTGGCTGTCTCAGCTAACCAGACAGTTGACTGTGTGGCTTGGGACCTTGGCGCCTACTTGGATCGACTACATCATATTGGGACTCCTCAGTCACACAGGCTAAACCCGTGGGCGAAAAGTGGCCTATCCAATCTCTCCTAGCTGTCTGGGCTAGTAACTGAGGCTGTATCGCCACTCACCACATCCGCATTTTTTAGGGTCTGGAAACCTCCAATCTTGCTCCAAGCGATATGAGCACCTCTGCCAAGTGTGAAACCTACACTAATCTGACCCTGGGCTAACAGAGAAAACCTCAAAAGGAATCCATTCACTTCAAGGATCAGCCCATACTACTACAAATTTTCAATGGTGCTAGCAGGCGTCAGATTGTTCGCTTCAACTAAAACTATATGTCAGTGCCATTGCCAGTAATGCAGGAGGACCTCTTCATGCCTCGGTCACTCCCCCCTCCCCCCTGAACCACCATGGCCTAGAGGGCTTACAGCCGATTAAGACCCGGATGCACTTGGCACCGCCAACCGTTTTTTCAGTCCTCTCCTTTCCCAATCAGCCTTTGGCTCTTCACTGAGAGGCAGGCCTTTGGGACCCGGCGGCCCTCCAGTCGCTGAACCCCTCCCCCTTTTCCTGCCCAGAAAAGGTCTCAACGACATCTGCTGTTGCCCGCAGATTCAGCCCATTCACCACTTATAGTTCCCATCCAGGCAACTGAGGGTGCCTGAGGCAGGGACACGCCCGGCAGAGTCATGTCTGGCAAACACATTAGTGCCACGAGGGGGCAGAGGTTTGCCGTGAGTCCCAAGGGGCTATGTGTTCGCTCCAGTGCACTCTCTCTGTGGTTCTGTTTGATAGAATCTCGGATACTAGAACCAGTAACAACTACGACAACTCACAGGCTGTCACTTTCTCCCGCAAGAGTGAGGTCACTCCCCTTACCAGATGACAGAAATGACAATCAAAAATTACAAAAAACTATCATGATTATTTTATAGTACTATAAACACCAACCTGTCGCCTCATTGAAGTAGACATTGATGCGCTCCAGCTGCAGGTCGGAGTCGCCGTGGTACGTTCCGGTTGGGTCGATGCCATGCTCGTCCGATATCACCTCCCAGAACTGTGGCCCATGTCGGCAGAGTAAAATGTTAAACAATCATGTTTTTTTAGGCTGTGTTTATAACATATTAACTATGAAGTTATACGGCTCTCTATCCTACCACACACTCATACACATAATGTTGGCCTGTAATACGAGTACAATGAGACTTCAACTGAGTGAAGACAGGGAAAGAGTGGAATAGGACGGAGGAAGAAATGTTAGAGATGAGAGATGCAGAGGTCCTGTTTAGAAAACCTTTCAGAAAAGGGGAGGGGGGGACTCCTTACCACCGGGTGAAAAATCCCAATTGCAAGTGAAAATACATTTTTAATTTTTTAATTATTCATGTTTTTACAGCTATGTGATTCTCATTCAATTTGCTACCACTCCATCAGCATATAGTGAGTGTAGTTTTTGATATGACCTAAGTGAACAGGGGCCTTGTGGCATGCTCTCTGCATTCACATCAACGGGTGGAAATCATATACTTTAAATTACTTAAAATACTCCCTCAGACAAGTATTCTAGTCTTTTGTGTCCCTATATTTTTGAGTTATTAGGGCGCAATAATAAGTTTGTATCATTAATGATTCTAATTCTTCTTATATCATCATTGACTCCTGTCTGGATAAAATTATCAAAACATATTATTTCATGAATGATTCACCGAAACTGATATTGCGTTTGATAATCATCTACAGTTTTCCATTGTTGTATACTTAAGCAGTATAGAATTTTAAAGCGAATGCATTTAATCGTTCACAATTATAATAATCATAAAAATTAGAATAATACGATTATGATAATCATAACTAGAAACTGCCTATTTCGTGAACTTCAACGAGCTCATCATACTTGTATTCATAAATGTTACTCACCTTCGCTCCCACTTGATTTCCACACTGTCCTGCTTGCATATGAACTATTTCACGCATATTTGTATATGGAGTAAAATAAAACAGTTAGATAAAAATTAAATATCATATAAAATATTCTAACCAAAAAGAACACAACTGATCGTTTATAATGCCAGAATATGTTTAGATTTTGTTTGTACGATTTAACATGGAGATTTCGGCTTGCTCTATGGTACTAAGAAGAAAAAGAGTAGTTTTACACTTTCTGCTATCAGCAACTTATATCCTTATTTATAGCATTCATTGTATGTGGTTTTCCACAGTGACTGATAAGTAACCTCAGCATCTCTAAGGGATATCCAAAATACACCCCGAAAAAATGTTGACATAAGTAGTATTCTGTTTTTCTTATTTATTTTTTACCTTCAACATTTGTTTTACGGGCCTTCTAAGTGCTGCTGGCATCTGGGTTGGAGGCTATCCTTCCTGCCGAAGCTACTGAGATCTCAGAGGTCACGCAATCTCGGCTGTAGCAGCTGTCACAGTTTTGTGCACGCCGACACGGTGATAGTGACTGGAGGAAAGTGTTTGATCCATTTTACTGAGAATTGGCATCGTCAGATAGTTTGTCGTAGGCTAGTAGAAAAGATAACGTGGCCACAGTGGCCTTTCCTTCATACAGAATGTCCACAAAATAATGTCCCAGGTATAAATTTTAATAGTACCAACTGTAAGTGCTGTAGTGTGCTCGCTCAAGGTCACAATCAAACAGTAACTCAAACAGTTTTAGATAAGCGCATGCACGAGTACTGCTTTGTTGTTTTCTCGCTTGCAGCGCCACCTACGACAAAATGGCGACTCCTGAGCGCAAAGCATTGTGTGTTCTGCAATTTGCTGAGAGAGAATCTGTAATTTAAGTACAACACATTTTTTGTTTAAATTTTAATAATCGAAGTCCCTTGCTGTTGGATTGGTCGTAATGGTCGAGACGACAGAGCTCATTTCCTTTGGCCCCCACGTTCACCTGACATAACGCCATGCATTTTTTTTTCCTTTTGGGGCTTTATAAGTGATCGTTTCTACATTCCACCGCTACCTAATGATTTCCATTATTCCGGACTTGTTAACCAAGGCATGGGAAGAATTGGACTTTAGGTTGGATGTGTGCCGTATAGATAAAGGTGCACATATTGGACATTTGTAAGAAAAACTTGATTTGTTTACTTCAATTTGATGTATGGTTTGTTGAAAATTGTCTAAATTAAACTTTTATAATATACCATTGCGACTGGGACATTCCTTTATGGAAATTCTTTTATGGACATTCTTTTATGGACAACGTGTATACTGTCGCCACCGAGGATATTGGGTAGTGTCAGTTCGTTTGGAAACATCAACTATGAGTCGATTATCACTGGCCACATTTCCTTTTCTCATTACTCTTTAAGATGGCTGTAACAAGGTATGCCGAAACGTTGGGCACTTCCATCATGTCCACAAGACGTGGGCTGAATCCAGAAGCCGAGAAGTAGTCGCTCTGGCCACGAAAGCCTGCGATCTAAATCGTTGGTTCCAGCCTTTTTTTTTTAAAAAAAAAAAAAAAAAAAAAACCCTTCTACAAACATTTCAGAGCATTTACTCTCTAATGCAATATATTAGTACAGGAATTTGTTTAATTTACAAAACGTGCGAGCTAAACCTGAATGTCAAGGTAATCTCAGATGCAATGTTTTAAATTAAGATAAATCAAACTATCAGAATGAGCTCAATTCAACCCATGATTTTAATCAGTAATTTTAATGATTCAGTAGCTATTTATATTTTTTGTGCAACCAAAAGACGTTTATGAGCACAACTAGAAAAGATGCACAGTGTTTGACGTGGACAGATCACTTGCCTCCCACCCTTACGATCTGGGTTCGAAACAATGAAGAGGAACCCGAGTTATTATTAAGTGGAAGCTTGTTTGTGGTTGGGGCTCAGTGACACATGCAAGAGTGCAAGAGTGCATCGAGAAAAACGCACCTAGGCGTGCCAGTGCAGCCAGGGGCGGATCCACTGATGAGCCTTTTGGCGGGGGGCTGGAGTAGAGGGGAAGACCCGATGCCTTTCAGTTAATCACAAGGAAAAAAACCTGCTCATGAACACCTGGGCATAGAAAATCCAATAAAGAATAGGCATATTGACTATACCAACCTCATAAACATAATACAAAATTACTAACAAAAAAATTAATATTATTATAAAGCTAAATTCATTATTTTTAAAAACAATTCAGCTCAATGCAATAATTTGGGGATTAAAAGATCTTGAGCAAATAACTGAGAGTAATTTAAACTTATTCACAAAAAAAAATCACCTGGATTGCTTCGAAACTGACCAATTACAATACCTGGGTAACTTAGAAATAATGCAATACTGAAAGTGTCTTAAATGATTTGAGACCTTCCTCTTTCCCAAGAAACATTAGTTAAAAATCTAAACCATGAAGTGTGGCTGTAAAAATATTTCGTGTCTCGTAAAATGTATGAAAATAGAATAATAAAATAATCAAGTCAATGGACTGAGCTATGTATTTAATAATAGTATAGCATTTAAATACACAAAAAATATATTAAAACATATTTGCTGAAAGCCAAGTTTTAATACTGTCATTTAATGTCATAATAATCTGTCACATAATCTGTCATTTAAAAAGAAGTGAAAAGTTTTCCAGTGACGAGGTTTGAACTACGTCAGTTATTACACCTTAAATTTTACAGCCGTGCGCTCTGCCGCAGCGCTATCGAGAATTTTGGGACTTAGGAAAGAGACTATATGTTATCAAAATTGTAATGCCAGGTTTCTTACGTACGTATTTAAAACCATGGTGCAGTAATCCTTGCACTCAAACAGCTCACAAAAACATGGACACTCACTACCACGGTCCTGTTAAAGCACGCGAAACTCTCTCCGACACTGCCGCCACTAAGCAGTGTAACCAACTTCATAATGAGAAATTCCTCGAAAAAAAACATTAAATTCCCATTAAAGATATACTCCACCATAATTATTCAGTAAGTTACCAAGCAGTGTTGCCAAATTAATACTGATAAATTCCTTAAAAAAAAAGCCCTCAGGTAAATTTCTCTTTAATGATATAACATTTTTTCCCTAGATATTCTTTGACTGATGTTTTAGTGCTGGTTTAAATAAACAGCATTCCTTTTTTTTCCGGCAAGGTTTGGCTCTTGGGAGGGGAGGGTAATTTACCACCATTTCCCCCTTTGAATACAACTTTAAGTGAAGCAGTTGTTGTGAACAAGTGCACGTGTGCATAATTTCAGCAATAACTAAATGACGTAGTACCTTTGATCGCAGTGTATTGTAATAATGTACGACCCAATAGTTTTGTATTATTAAATTCTTAGCATATTGTTGTCTAATACTAATTGGTGGGTGTTAAGGACCTCTCATACTGTCACATTTTCACTTCCAACACAAATTAATATGTCGTGTCAAATAATGTTGGAGGGTTATGAGTCTCAGAAAATGTCACTAGCGTAGCCCGTGTTTGATTGACAATTAGAAATATTTGAGTTTCCATAAAACTTTTTGCATAATGGACAGGTTCTAATATATGTTGGATAGAATCAGCCAATCAAAAACATGCCTATCGAAAATGAAAATGACAATTTCCGGCACAAAGACTCTTTAAAATGGCGAAGAACACATGTACGATTAAAGAGAATATATGAGTAAAATAACTCATATAATGATGTTATGAATGTCATGTCATATTCAAGCATAAAATATAAGCTATTTTTCTATAACTTTAAAAATCTATGAACATTATTTTTATTGTGTGTGTTCTGCAACTTTGTGTTAGCGATGTCCCTTTCACCTTCATCCCGCTTAAGGCATTATAAAGTCAGTGTATATTCATTCTGCCTCAGTAAGAAGGACATCACGGGTGCCATCACTGTGGCCTTGCTGTGCTCATGTCACCCAGCAAGGGTTAAAACAACTCAGTTTGTAAAATTTTCCAACAATGTAACTATAGATAACATGAAAACTTTCGAATTCCCTTTATTAGTAAAATATTTTTTTTTTACAATAAAATGAGTATATGAGAGAAACATAACCTAAAACAAAACACAAAACATAACACACCACATTTACAGTAAAACACAAGTGCTGGGCAACAAACAGGATGCGCGAAGTGTTCACACAGCTTCAACCTCTTCTTCCTCCTCGCCCAGGTCCTCCTCTGCCGTGGCCTCCTGGTACTGCTGGTACTCGCCCACCAGGTCGTTCAGGTTGCTCTCCGCCTCCGTGAACTCCATCTCGTCCAGTCCTGCGGACAGTAGTGCAAGCCACGTGTCTTCCACAGCAGTGGGCCCATTGTCATCTACACACAACCTCCTCCTCCTCTGCCGTGGTCTCCTGGTACTGCTGGTACTGCTGGTACTCGCCCACCAGGTCGTCAGGTAGCTCTCCACCTAAAAAAAATATAACCGACAAGAAGAAGAGATTTGTTTACCTTCGCCCGTGTACCAGTGGAGGAAGGCCTTGCGCCTGAACATGGCGCTGAACTGCTCCCCGATGCGCTTGAACACCTCCATTATGGCGGTGGTGTTGCCGACGAAGGTGCCTGACATCTTGAGCCCCCGCGGAGGGATGTCGCACACGGCAGTCTTCACATTGTTCGGGATCCACTCGATGAAGTAGCTGCTGTTCTTCTGCTGAACGTTCAGCATCTGCTCATCAACCTGTGGAGCCAACATCAACTTAGTTGTGGGTTTTAAGTTCGTTCTCTAGGCACAAATTTAAGTTTTCAGGTTTCTTGCATCTCCCACAAATTATCCACATTTGAAACCTAGTGACTCTAGGAAAGGTTTTCCAAAATAACCAACACCAAATTCTAAAATATGGCCGGTGTTTCTTTTCATACATACTTTATATTCCTTTGCAACTATCAATCTACTATTAGACAAAATCAATGACAAACATTTGAAAGTAAGTGGTCTCATATAAAATGATTATATTTATATTAATTTGGTAAGCAACATATTATTGGTTATAAGATAATTATCATTTAATCTGTATATATACATTAATTGATATAAAAATAAGAGGAAAGTAACAAAAGTTACTCACCTCCTTCATGGACATGCGGCCACGGAAGATGGCGGCGACTGTGAGGTAGCGGCCGTGGCGCGGGTCGCAGGCGGCCATCATGTTCTTGGCATCGAACATCTGCTGCGTCAGCTCGGGCACCGTGAGGGCGCGGTACTGCTGGCTGCCGCGCGACGTGAGCGGGGCGAAGCCGGGCACGAAGAAGTGCAGACGGGGGAACGGCACCATGTTGACGGCCAACTTGCGCAGGTCGGCGTTCAGCTGGCCGGGGAAGCGCAGGCACGTCGTCACACCCGACATGGTGGCCGACACCAGGTGGTTCAGGTCGCCGTACGTGGGCGTCGTCAGTTTCAGCGTGCGGAAGCAGATGTCATACAGCGCTTCGTTGTCGATGCAGAACGTCTCGTCCGTGTTCTCCACCAGCTGGTGCACTGATAGGGTCGCGTTGTAGGGCTCCACCACCGTGTCGGACACCTGGAGTCAAGCACAATCATTAAAATAATATTAGTCTGTTTTATGACATGAGAAAAATGTGCACAGTATTATTTTAATTACCATAAGTGTGTTTTCTGCAAAGATTTTAACAAACTACGTATCTAGGCATCACATAGAAACAAGTTCGTATACAATGTCGTTAACTATTGCAAGAGCTTTTTTGCTGCACAGGATTTGTATTACAACTGGTTTAAAACATTTACAATTTTTTTAAAATCCAACCTTGTATTTTAAGTAAACTAAAACCTTATTTTTATGTAACGTGCAGTAGTTATTTAACAGTAGTTACTCTTGTTTTAGTAACATATGATCTGTGGCACCCTCGTGAGTGCTATTTTATCGCAGCACCATCCCCAAAAGGCATTCTCCAGTTGGCTACCAATTATGGTGGTCAACATCCTGCGGCAGCCCTACATTACTTCGTTCAGCTGACTTCATATTGTGCTACCAGGTAATTATTTTGTCCAGTTCACTCTCGGTGACTTCAAAAAACACATGTGTCCCTGTACATAGAAAGGTTTAACCTGGCCACTTGCCACAGACCTGGCCATATGAATGTGTCACATAGAACTGGACGAATCGAATGGCCACAATATAAATTATTATATTATTATATTATATAATTAATATTAAATTAAATTATATTTAAATAAGTGTGATTTATCTACACCTTAGGACACCGTCCATGTATAAATTGTTAATTGTGTCCTGAACTTATTTGACCAACAGACTCTGGCGAGGAAACTTTCACTTATAAAACCACACAGAGGCTGCTAGGAACAAGATTAAAACTATTTTTTTGATGCATGCACATCTTTAGAACTCATATGGCCTCTGTTTGTCACAGTCAATTCGTAAATGTGTGTCATATTTGCAATACTAGATGAGGGGATATTTCGAGAGTAAAGGTGTATACAGCCATTCAGTACCATTGAAGCATTTTAAAAACATATTCGCTAATGTATTTTTAAAATTACAAAAAAAAAAAAAAAAATTCAAAATTATTTCCTGTGATTGCCGGTACTTGTAAAACAATGAGAAAAAAATAGTTGGGCTTTAACGTACATGTTTTAGACCTTACTTCCTAATATTTTTATGACGAATCTTCCATGCACTCTCTGCCGTGTTACCAAATATCCTATTTAATTTGGCCAGTGTGTGCACACCTTGGGCGAAGGTATGATGCTGAACGTGAGCATCATGCGGTCGGGGTACTCCTCGCGTATCTTGGCGATGAGGAGGGTGCCCATGCCGGAACCCGTGCCGCCACCCAGGGAGTGCGTCAGCTGGAAGCCCTGCAGGCAGTCGCAGCTCTCCGCCTCCTTGCGGACCACGTCCATCACCGAGTCCACCAGCTCCGCGCCCTCCGTGTAGTGGCCCTTGGCCCAGTTGTTGCCCGCGCCACTCTGGCCGAACACGAAGTTGTCCGGCCGGAAGATCTGGCCGAACGGCCCGGCGCGGACCGAGTCCATGGTCCCCGGCTCGAGGTCTATCAGCACGGCCCGCGGCACGTACTTGCCTCCTGGGAAGCCCCGGCAAACACAGGTCATAGTTTATCCACTATCCGTTTATTATAAACATCTCAATGTATTAAATATAATCTGACAATTATTCTGGTTCCACCTTTGAGTGCTAACCAAATGTACAGGCATGAGTCTTATAAAGGTAGCTGTGGTAGTCTTGACAGAAAAATGGTCATATAGTACATCATTAAAAGTCGTGAATTAATTTTAAGGTCTCTGAATATGGCCTAGTAAACACTAACTGAATGTGATGTGTTTATGTTGGAATTTATCGTGAATTGTTTTGTCGGTATCATTTTAGGAATATATTTTTATAGAATGTGTATTTTGTGTTAAAAGATTCTCTCTGTAAAGAAGTGTGCAGGCCATTTTTTTAAAATAAATCTTTTATAAGGAAAACACAACACACATTTTCCATGAACTCAGATAAAGTAAACACATTACATTACTACTTAATTGTAATGATTCTGCGATATTACAAAAATTTGCGTGTGGGTTATTATTTAATTCTGTAAAAATGTGTGTGCGTAGCTGGAATAAACAAGTTATATCCTAATGTATTAACTACACCACTGAGAATACCACGGACTTTAAGGGAGAGAAATAGGAACTCAAAGACACCATATTGGTTTCAATAGGTTTTATACCATAGATAACAATATTTTATTGTTTAGTATTGATAATTTGATTTGGCTGAGGCAGAGTTTACATGTAAAGAAATGTTACAAAGACTACAACATAGTGAATAGGACTGTTTTATTTTAATTGTAGTCATTAAAAAAATGAAGTCAGTACTAAATGGCAATGATTTCACGGGTAAAATATTAACTACAGATATTTCATTTAATTATATGCCGTGCTTTAACCAAACCAAAAACAAAAAAAAAATGTAATGGACTAAAAACTATTGAGACCATCTTACGAATCTTATCACTCCCCTTAATCAAAGTAATTGAACAACTAAGTCTTCAATCAACAATTATTGATCTAAATCTCATGCATCACCAAAATTTTAGACATGGTTCTGCTTTGTTGCAGATATGTTTACTGTTTCCCAGTGGTGTAGCCAGGATTTGTGTATGGGAGGGTGTTAAGAAGCATGGCCCCCCGTATTAAAGTGGGCGGTCCGGGGGTCCTCCCCCGGGAAAATTTTGGATTTTAAGGTGTAAAATAGTGCTATTTTAGCAGTTTTCGGTACTTAAATTTAAATATTGTAATGGTAAAAATTGTATTAATTTTTAATATGAAATTTGTTTTAGTGATGAATAAGAAATTTAATTAAAGAATGTATGCTAAGGGGGGGGGGGGGGGGTTGAAAGCCTAACCCCCCCCCCCTGGCTACACCCCCGCTGTTTCCCAATAAGATAATGTGATATTTATAAAATACATCTGAACAAATGTGAAGCACAAAATTTATGTTGTGTAATTGTGTGTGTGTGTATATATATATATATATTTATTTATTTATTTATTTATTTATTTATCATGCTGTTTCGAGGAAAATTATCTAGATTGGCCAAGTTTAACAATGTCGATTGTAAGTTATTTTCTCCTAGTAGTTACATGCTCGACCATGATAGTAATACCAGAACATTAATATATTATATATTATGTATAAAAAAATTTATAATATATAAAACATGTAATTCGTTCATTGTAGCACTAATGATTTGGATAAATAACTAAAATTCCAATTAATTCCAATGGGTTGTCATATTAAGATCTGTAGGTACTAATCCGAAAGTATTGACATTTTTCAATGTATTTTCTTTCTGTCAAAAATGCATTGACATTGATAGTAATGATTCTGATATTTCGTCAGTTTGAACACGTCTAAGGGAGTCTAGTTCTAGATTAGACTAATGGTCAACAGTTATTTCCTGGATCGCACTGCATGCACCAACCTGTGGCCTCGTTGTAGTAGACATTGATGCGCTCCAACTGCAGGTCGGAGTCGCCGTGGTACGTCCCAGTTGGGTCGATGCCATGCTCGTCCGACATCACCTCCCAGAACTGTTGGCCACGTAGGCACAGCAACATTTTAAACAACAGTCTGTTCCGTAGGCCACGTTTACAAACCATCTTTGCAGATGTCCAGCTTTCTCATCCTACCACATGGCCCCCACGAGTGTGGGGCTGGGTGGACCCAAGGGTCCAGGGCACGGGACCAGCCCTGTTGATTTTGAAATGTTTAACCATTATAACTTTTTACAAACAAGGTAAAACATGTTGAAGATTACTTTGGACTTATAAAATAGTAACCATAATATAGTTGTACTCTGTATTTTCAGGTTAAATAACATTCTAAAAAGAGTGTAGGTAAGAAATAACCATGCAATTATTATAATGTAGCACGTGACTGTAAAATTGTGTTGGGGGGGGGGGGGGGGGGGAGTTGGCCTCCGATCCTGGGTTAAGGGCCTCCATAAACGAAGTTGGGGGCCATGTCCTACCTACCACCTGCTATACGAGAATGCGACGCAACATCAGCCAACGTGGAACAGCTTGCCCAATACTCATTCAATAGCTCTGTCATTGAATTCATACTGTCGGCGGGCGGTGTTGTGCATTTTTGGACACGTCTGGGTTTAAGGAAAGATGAGTAATTTTTTATATGCGAACCCTCCTCTGCGTTTTACCTTTGAATATATATACTGTATAGAAGTCGCGAGTGGATAGGATTTACTCTACGTTTTTCAGAAGCGTATGATGAGCAGCTTGGGAACTTCACCGCTGCAGGGCGCTGCCGTAACGTCCTGTATCGTCTTAGGTTGTTATTTACACGTTAGAGCGCAGCACTGTCGCCTGCTGTCATTCCCCGCACCCCCCACCCATCATTCACTGCAGCTCAATGTCGTTCAACAGGAGGGGGAAGGGGTGTTTGAAGAGTTCGACACTTGTCCGCTAGGGACCACCACAAGTCTACGCCCTAGAGATGGTGGCGATTGCGGCGGTGAATTAACCAACTACCTCAAAACCGTATTAGAAATTTTAACCTGGGCTGGCGACTTCTATACAGTATATATATTCAAAGGTTTTACTAATCAAGGGTGGAATTTACACACTTTCAAGGGGTCAGCCTGGCCAGGGGTGTATCTGTGTTAGTGAGGCGGGATGATTAAGTGCTTCTAGCGCAGTGTTGCCTTGAGCGCAAGGCTGTGCACATAACAAATATGGCGTATAAATGAAGAGAAGGGAAGCCATTTTTCACAGACGAGAGAGCCAAACGCCCGATCGTGCATCTTCAGTTTTTTTTTGGTTCATTGTAAAATGCTACATTATAAATACTTTAAAACATTGTGGACGGTTGATATGGTTAGGATAGCTACATTAAAGATACTGTGAAATCATGTAAACGGTTTCCTAGCCCTGGATAGCTACATATTAAAAAGTTATATGCTAAGCAACCATATAATGATTTTACAGTATTTTTAATGTAGCTATACTTACCTAATATAACCAACAATCCACAATGTTTTAAAGTATTTATAATGTAGCTAACCTATCCTAATCGACAGCAAAATTTAATGCCACCGGTTTATACAATGAGATAGAATGGGGGAAAAAAAAAGCGAGCATGAACTTCGGGGAACTTCGGGTGTGGCTCTCTCGTCTGTGAAATGATGGCTCCCCTGAAGAGAAAGGTGTAATGTGAGGCCCTTGGGGTGCTTTCAAGAATCTTTACCGGACGTTTCGTGTCTCAAAATTAATCAGAAAACACGAAATACATAAACAATACTACCCATTTGCCCTCACCGTATTCTTTTATATATATATATATATATATATATATATATACACACACACACACACACACACACACACATATACAGACTCCACTTGGTTAGCTTGAGCAGTTTTTTTAAATTTTATTTTAAATCACATGGTTTATTCCGAAGTTCTGCACACCGTATATGTGTAGGGGGCCTTAAGACACATTACGAATTTTGACACTTTCAAATGTTATGGTTTACAAATGCCCCTTCGAGTGTTCAAGCATATAATGGCTCGATGGCGAGTCTAAATGTTTGATATCGTTTCAGATTTACGTCCTCGTAAAAGATTTATCATCAATGAGATGATTTAATGCACGAGTCATCAAATTCATTGTAGATTATCATTCCCAAATTCAGCCACGGGTATGAAAATCCAAAGCCACTATTACCATTTCGTGACAGAAACAGCCATGCTTCATCAATCGAAACGAGCCGAAAAAGAAGCTGTCGTTAAAGACCTCTTACCTTCGCTCCCACCTGGTTGCCGCACTGGCCTGCTTGCATGTGCACTATTTCGCGCATATTTTCACACCAGATAAAATTCAAAGTTATATTAAAAAACTATATATTATTTTAAAAAAAGTTAATTAGTAAAGCAAAAGAAACACTACTGATAGCTTCTATTGTCAGAACATGTTATGCGTTTGTTTGGAGTGTTTTGTGCTATTCGAAAGACAAGGAGCTTTCTACTTTCTCTTTGGTTATAGTAGGGAACGGTTCGCTTAATGTCATAACGGCTGTTCCGTTTTGTACAGTCAAGCAGCGAGGTTAGCGAACATTTATCAGCGCATGATCGTGTTGTGTAACACTTGTAAGTAGTGTCGGCAGTTAAGATAACATGATTCTGCCCTAGCTGATGAACTGACGTTGTTGACTTCATTGCTGACGTAGTTTTCTTTGCCGTTTCGCTCCTATAACTCCGTATTTTTACTCACTGTTTAAATTTATTTATAACATGACTATGGCTGAATGTTCGTAAATGGTTTTCTGAAATCAGTAAATGATTGTAAGATTTTCCTCCTTCCCCTTTAGGTCTCATTCTATCATTCGCACGAGAGCTTTAAAAACGTCCTCTATGTGGAAGTCTGTCATTTCAGGTCATTATTTTATATTTAATTGAAACAAGGGTAACCATCTAAGCTTTTTTTTTTCAATGGTTTAACTTTCACGAAATGAAAGCTAAATACGGAGAATTGCATAGCATCCATGCTGCAGTTATCAAGATCTGTAAGGCAGAGACCCACAATGGAATCTTGGCATCCTGGGAGTAAAAACAGCTGAAGTCATTTCTTAAAGAAAGAATGACGTTATTTCAGTTGAAGACTACTATGTAGTCAATTTTCGGTACGATGAAGATGAGAAGTGTAGGTAGAAAATTTGAAAAAAAAAAAAAAAAATAAAATAAAATACTAAGTGATTAATTTTTTTTCCAATTATTTCCTGAAAAATTTTGAAACTGTATATCTATCTAATTTTATCAATTTCATTACTTCTTTTAATCTTATTGATACTGCAATGTGAATTTTTCAGCTCTACAGCCATGTCTTAAACTGAAATGCAACCGCCTCTGAAACTTTTTGTGACTGAGTCGCTGGCATTTGAAACGAGCTCCTGGACAGCATAGAGCCAACTGCAGACACTAGACGTGGGCCTACTAACAATTTAGTAGCGAACAATCACGTTAGCTTTATGACAATGAAATGGGTTTTAATCCAACTGTACCTGCTTAAACTAAAAAAAAAAAAAAAGATATATTCTAATTTAACTTCACGAAAGTAAGTGGAAAATTACACAAAAGAACGGGAATGTTTTTTTTTTCTCGCACGCTTTTATTAGCTTCAATTTATGTAATCAAATCTTGGAAGTCGATTATAACCTACTTCTAATCGTCCTACCGATTCGAAACTTCGCAAGTATATGTAACCCGGATAGTAATTAATACATTACCATGACTTGAACAATGAGGTGGGAGGGTCACAGGGACCAAAAAAACACTACCTTCGAACTATGGACAATCACCAGGTTTTATCAAATCTATTCATGAGACCGGAGCATCGTTGTTTGGAATCCACCCCCCCCCCCCCCTCCAACGATAACTCCAAAATTTCGGAAATGTCAAAAACCGATTCTCTTTCGATTTAGACTGTTTCCGAAACAAGAGGCTGGGGCATGGTGTGAACTGTACCTGGGGTAATTTTTTAATAAGCTTAAAATAAGAATCAAGTAATATAAAATTAATTTTAATGAAACATTTTTTTTTCTTTTATTTTTATAATGACTATTCGAACGAATAGTCATGAGTGGTATAAAAGTTAATACTTCTGATATTAAGCATCACATGCTTCATTTTTTCATTAAAATTGATTAATTTTATTAATTAATATTTACTTTAACAAAAACATGAATAAATCATGGTTATTATCCGTAGTGAAAAATGGCTAACGTATGATAGCTGAAATACGACACAAATGTTTATGGGATTTAATACATTCTAAATTCCTAGAAAATACAAATATCTATTGTTGTACCCGACCTGGTAGTTTGGGGCATTAAAATAATTGCACAAATCAGTAACTCTTTTCCACGCGAATAAATAAGTTGCAGATACTTTAAATAACATTAAAAAAAAAATAGTGCGTGGAGTCCCTCCGTGCGGAAGAAGTGAAACTTCGTAGTGTGGAAATGAAAATAGGAAGGGGTAGAAATTGATTTTTAGTGAAATCATATTGTTTCTTTAAGACAAACTTTATTAACATAGCTTACAATTCACAATTGATCGCATCGTTTAATTATCATTTTCGAGTGGAGAAATATCCAAATCTATAACATTTACAATGGGATTATGATAACTAAAGTAAGATACGCTGGCTTGTAACAGGTATACTACGCGCATGCGTTCGAGTGCCACGCATTCACTCTCGCTCTGTTTCTTTCTATTCCCCCCCTCCCCAGGAGCGTTAAACTTTTAACGCAACCTTGTTGGAAGTCGCATTAGAAGTTTCACTTCAAAAATTGGTAGCGTCGATCGTTAGCTGTTAA